>NC_089792.1:39819138-39869138 GCF_040412425.1 Macrobrachium rosenbergii | reverse complement strand
AGAAATCTACAGCAAACTGACTTTATAATAGTTGACTTTCTTTAATGAAAAGGAAGAAAGCAATTAATATCGTTTTTGAAACTCCCTAAACTTATTAAATCGTATGGTTTTGATAACGGATTCGAATTGACAGTAAGTTTATATATTATATATATTTAGAACGTATGCACACATTTATCTGAGAACTTTGTTTCATGTTTTATAATGACACGGTTTCCATCCTCAAGTTGTCCTTCAATCAAGTCTTTTGCTAATCTCCTTGTCATCATTCTATCACTGCTTTCTGGTGTGTGTGTGTGTGTATGTGTATTTTGTATATGTGATTTTACATTACTTCTATAAAAGAAGTTTCAAATCTGTATACCGTTTTTTTTATTCAAATTTAGATAAAATCAGTTAATATTTTTCATTCTCTAACGTAATTGATATCACGGCTTCGATGACCAAAATCGCTGTGACCTCAGATGACAAAAACAAATATATTAGTCGTTCCCGCAACCTTGGTCAACATCCATGAAGTATATTGCAGTTAATACCGAAATTAAGCTAGAAGTGAAGAGCACCTAACGAAGTAGTGACATTTCCTTCATCGTTTGGTGAAAGTCCCGTTTTTGGGGAAGGAGAATTTCCTCGCTAATAGCAGACAATGAATTCACGCGAGATGAGGCCTTTCGATATCTCTTTGGGGAACTTTGGTAAGCGGATTCTGCTCAAGTCCTGTTTTCATATTCATTGGTCCCTTGGGGTTCAAAATTCCCCTCCTCCATCTCACTTAAATCCTGATCTCATTTTGAAAACATTCTTTTCTATCTCTGCTCTAATATGCGATGTCCTTTTTATGCCTGCGATGAAAGTTCAGCGTTCATAAGTATAATTTTTATAATTTTTAAAAATATGTTCATTTTAGCCGTTGTTTTTCATGTTTGCAAAAGTTGATGAGACTTGAAATGTAACGACGCCTGACCTTGCGCTGAAAGGGTAAAAAAAAATTGGAAATAATCGAGAACAGCCAGACCTTGTCATTGGTAGTATTTCGTAAGCTACATGCAACTCATAAAATTCTTGCAAATTTACTGTTGAGAAACATATCCAGCTTCTCTTCTTTCATTGCTGAAATATTCTGTGTATTGCAAGAAGGTTTTTGAAGGTTTTTAAAGACCTGTCAGTCATTAGGCTTTTTCCTGATATTCTGTCATGTTTGGACTCTTGTTCCCGTGTTTGTTCCACAGTAGTTGACTCTCTTCTTAAATAGCAGGACAAGGACTTGTGTTCTGTTATATTTCCTACACCCGATTTTGGTGTCAATATCTGGCTGGCACCGTCGTTCAGTTAGCTCATTGTGCATGCTGTGGAAATTATTATAATTTGGATCATCCTGGCATTTACGCCTTTCGACTATACCCTACCATTTAGTGCTGGGTAAACTGTAAATTCTAACAATCTTACCTGTTCTCTTAGTTCCTCATTGGACGGGTTGGTATCGTTCTTGGCTAGCACTCTGCTGGGCCCGCGTTCGATTCTCCGACCGGCCAATGAAGAATTAGAGATTTATTTCTGGTGATAGGAATTAATTTCTCGTTATAATGTGGTTCGGATTCCACAATAAGCTGTAGGTCCCGTTGCTAGGTAACCAGTTGGTTTTTAGCCACGTAAAATAAATCTAACCCTTCGGGCCAGCCCTAGAAGAGCTGTTAATGAGCTCAGTGGTCTGGCTAAACTACTAAATGTATACTTAACTTAACCTTTTCTTCTGTTAGGTTCATTACCACACAGAATTATTCCTTCAGTGACTAGATGATGGAATGATCTTCCTCATCATGTAAAAAGATCGTTGGAACTTCAGAGTTCATAATTATTGCAAATGTTTGTTTTTCTTTTGAGCATTTTGAGACTAATCTCACTTCATAGGTTATTATTTATTGCAATTTGTTATTTATCTTAATTTTTTTTTGTTATATCCCTCGTATGGTTTATTCTTTGTGTATTTTTATCAGAACTGGGATTCTGTCCGTTTTGGAGCCTTTGGACTTTAGCACTCTGCGTTTATCCTATAACTTAGATTATAGCTTGGTTTTTACTAATAATAATATTAAGGGAGATTATTAGAAAAATGGGAACGAAGTAGAGAAAGAATTGCAAGTCTACGTAGTGGTGAGATAGGAAAAGTTAAGTGTACCTTAGTTTAACCAGACCACTGAGCTAACTAACAGCTCTCCTAGGGCTGGCCCGAAGGATTAGACTTATTTTACGTGGCTAAGAACCAATTGGTTACTTAGCAACGGGACCTACAGCTTATTGTGGAATCCGAACCACATTATACCGAGAAATGAATTTCTGTCACCAGAAATAAATTCCTCTAATTCTTCATTGGCCGGCCGGAGACTCGAACTCGGGCCTAGCAGAGTGCTAGCCGAGAACTCTACCGACTTTTCCAACGAGGAACCGTGGTAAGAGAGGGCACAACCGAGTGAACATAACCGGGGTTTCTCATATACTTGAGTGATGGTGGTATGAGAAGGTTTGGTAGTTGCTAATTAGCCTCGTGTGAGGTGAGAGATCTTGATCCTTGAAGCCAAAAGAGCTGTATTCATAAAAGCATCATCGGAAAAGATAGGGAGCCTACCTGCCGAATGCAAAAGAATCTGGAGACGAAGCAAAGTCAGGGGCGTTAACTGATTTTTTTTTTTTTTTACTTTGACGGCAAATATATCCAGCCGATATAACTGAACCCTCAAACAGGCCAGGGTATTTGAAATGTAACCTGTGACGTATGGTGAGTTTCATTAACTTCGGCCAGTCATGATGAGCTTTAACATCAGCTACGGATAATTACAATCCGTTCCTATAAAACAGACCATAGATTATCTTTGACTCGATTTTGTGTGGGGTTAAAGGAAACATATATGCTAGAGTTATGCGAGATATATTCCAGTTATGGAAGAATAACAATAAAGTAGCATTTTAGTATTGAACTGTGTGACCACTCCAAGATATTTTAAATATTAATACAAATATGCTAATGAATTTCATTTTCGCCAAAGATAGTAGAAGAATGATATGTAAGAGGATAGAAGTTGGCAGATGCTGTGTTTAGCGACATTAAAACTGATGAAATTAATGTCACTATTCGGATATTTGATTTGATTTATGAACTCTAGGCTGCCATGCCAAGCATTGGGGCACTTCTGGCCATTCGGCTCTTAAGACTGAAAAGAGGGAGTTGGTTTGGTTAGAGAGCAAGATAAAATATCCAGAAAATAAAGATGAAGTACGAGAATCTTAAGGTGGAACTAGGAGAAAACTCCACAGCTGCACTAAGAATTAATAGTTAGAGAGGTTGGATAGTAAGGTTGAGGAAAGGAAGGGGAAACGGAGGCAAAATAAAAGGCTAAAAAAGAGGGCACAGCTAGGGGCTGAAGGGACAATGCAAACTTACTTTAGAAATGTCTGCTGTGCACCACGTGAGGTGCACTGACACATTTTGACATGATCCCATCACCAGAGGTAACAGATTATGAATGAACATTTTGAAACGAAGTGTAAATGACAGAGGATACTTGTTGCGGAAAGAAGAAGATATATGGGGAGATGGATCTTCAGTACAGCTTAAATAAGACCACACGTAAGTTGAATGTCATCAGTATAGAGAAGCAAAGGTGACTGAGAGATGGGTAAATCTGTAAGCGGGAATCCTGTCTTAAAGAACCATTTCCTCTGCTCTTACAAATGTCTAAGAATTATCAAGAACAATAGCAAAGGATTCTCAAAAAAAAAGTTACCAGTAGAGAGGATGAGCAAACATCCGTAGAGATGAGCCTCTCTCTCTCTCTCTCTCTCTCTCTCTCTCTCTCTCTCTCTCTCTCTCTCTCTCTCTCTTCAACCAAAACACTTCTGCTAGTAACATTCTCGTGTCGATTCAAACAAAATGGGCCTTTGTGTCTCAAAGATATTAGGTTGCTAATACTCATGTTGCTCCTATATCTCTTTGACCTGATACTGAGAACATTGGAACATTAGGTTACTTTGGGGCAGGCCACTATATCTTAATATACTATATAACCTTCATATATTGGTGTTCGAGTTTATATATTGCGCATTTACAGCACCCATCACACTCTCCTGGTCTGTAATTGCAACGGTGGAGTTGTAAATCTTCGGTTCCGTGTTTCTCTCTCTCTCTTTCTCTCTCTCACACACACACACACACACACACACACACACACACTTTTTGTTTATATTAGAGGAATGCATAAACAGTTGACGAAGTAAGTTTTTTTTCGGGATAATGATTACCAAAGTTCCTTGTAACATCACTATTTCTAAAATGTTTTCTCTGATAGTGTTATGAATTTTACGAGAAATTTCGTAAAGATTTTTATTGATGTTTATTATATGAAAACTGTTGTCCGTTACGAGTATAACCCTTTATATTTGGTATAACGCCAGAAGGTTTTTATTTAGGATGAAATATTCATCAAGTTATGTTGCCACTGATAGTTGTGCTCTAATAAAATGTACCCGAAAAGTCAGGAATTATTTTAAACTTTAATAATTTTTCTTTCTTCTATTGGCATGGTATAAATGGCAATGGACTTGACAGTAGGATTCCAGGCTTCTCCTTCTTCACTGAATTTATTCATTATATTGACATATTTGATACTTTCATAATTAGTAAAATTCACTCTGCGCGATGTGCTTATAGATTTGGTCCTTATGACTTACAATCAGCGGTTTATCTATCCTCTCATTTGATTATTTGTGTCACACACTCACGTTGTACGTATGTAGGTGGGTTAAAATAATCTTCTTCTTCTTTCTTTTAACGTGCTTTTTTTCCCATTTTTGTATGGGGTAAGCACGATGCCTTCTTTTGAAGGACTTTTTATTTGACTTTGGGGTAGACCGTAGTCCCGATCGGCTGCCCTGCCTGACATCGCTTAGACCCCGGTAGCGTATGGTACATGTATCATACCAGACCCAACGCCCTTTCTCCCAGCAGCGTACATATATATATATATATATATATATATATATATATATATATATATATATATATATATATATATATATATATAGTATATATATATATATATATATATATATATATATATATATATACAGTATATATATATATATATATATATATATATATATATATATATATATATATATATATATATATATATATATATATACACTGTATATACAGTATATATACTGTATATGTGTGTGTTTAATTTTTAAGAGTTTGATATCTTCCTTAAACAGGCCCATAAAAAAAGACAAGGACTTTTTAGTAAACCTATATTTCGGCAAATATACATCGGCCCTCCTCTCGGTGGAAACTGAGAAAAGACGCTAAAGAGGCTATATTCATGTTGGGTCAGTTAGTGTAAAAATTGAACCTGTTTAAGGCGTTCCAATGAGATTTGTTTCCAGAAGATTCTTTATGTGCTATTCTTGATAGAAGTTGGATTGCAGTTGTAATCTGTGGACCCTGGATTGCAGGGTTTACCAGGGAATTTGTTCAGCTGTGGCTATCTGAAGGTCGATCTGGCTACTTTAACCTTGTAATAAGAGGATTCAGGGGGCTGTTGTCCACGGCGTCTGTCTTCCAATGCCCTTTTCACAAGTTCATGTTGTTTGTTATATAATATACATAATAGAAAGATCACAACAGATTGTGAGAAATCCATAAATTTCTTATTCATCCACAGAAGTAAAATTGAACGAGCCTACTGGACAACTTTTCTCAAAAATTGTTTCCTTCGGGAAAACCACCATCGGGACGCTATGGAACTTGTTAGTAATTGCGATGTTTATTTTAAATACCATAGGCTAATCTAAAAGAAACGGTGTAAAAAATGGTTCTATAGAAATCGAGGAATTTCTGTATATTTTTGCACAGTAAAATCAAATTTTATTTTGTGTGCGTTTAATCTTTCGTCGCAGCTACTATGGTCAACCATGACGCCTTTGCAATAATTTCATCGTCATCATAATTGCCTCCAATGCCGCGTGATGTTAAGGGTCTGTGGAATTCCGATACTCATGTCTTTCCTGAGCTTCCACTTACACCAATCTCCACTAACCTCCAACCTTTCATCTCATAGATCTTGTCCACCTAATTCTGGGTCTGTACCTCTTCCGATGCCCACTGGAACCCAGCTTGCCCTGTTTCGTACTTCTCTCCGTAATGCAGTGCAAAGGCCATTTTTGAACCGTATTTCCCCATGTATTTTCTGTTCTCAGTCTGTCATGCCATTTTACTCCTGAAAGTCTTCTTAAAGTTTCATTGTCAGGTCGAGAAAATATTTTAAAACTAGCCCCGCTGCCATACGGTGTAAAAAATGGTTCTATAGATTTTACTTTTGTAAGCAATTTCAATCCATTTGATTTACAAATTTTATTCAGCCTGCCTATTGTTTGTTCGTACTACTTGACTGTCTAATATCTCCCCTTTACTACTTGACGGTCTAATATCTTCCCTTTACTACTTGAATGTCTAATATCTACTACTTGACTGTCTAATATCCTCCCTTTACTACTTTTTTGCCATTTTCAGTCTTTCACTAAATTCCACGTCAAGAGAACCCGTTTTGGATATTTTTTCTAAGTACTTGAAAGACTCGACCTCGTTAATCCTTTCTCCAACTAGTGTCATTTCCCCTTATGTGCTTAGCTCTTTCTCATTATTGCTGCTTTTCTTTGATTTATCAGTAGTCCCATCTTTATGTATATATAAGACGCAATCAGTTAAGGTAATCTCGTATAACGTTTGCTGTTTTCATGATTAAAGTATGTTTAAAGTCTGCCACGTTTATATTGTTACACCAATTTAATCCTTCCCTTCCATGTGCAACCAATTTTTTTTTTATTATAAAATCCATGGTATGGACAAACAGCAAAGGTGGCACTATATTCCCTTGTAGCACCCCACTAATTACTGCAGATTTTCTTTGCAGGTCACCTGTCACATTAATTTTGCATTTGCTTAATCATGTATAGTTTCAATTAGTTTAACGTCATTGACGGGACTACCATGATGACAAAACTTTCCATTATAGTGGTCTGTGGACGCTGTCAAATTCCTGCTCGTTTTCAATGAAAGCCATCAAGAAGGGATTGTTGAATTCGGTACTTGCTGCGTATATATGTCTTTACATGAATACTAGTTCTGTGCAACTCCTGCTTTTTATAAAACCAGCTGGTTCATCTCCAAACATTTCATCCGTTTCTTTCTTCAGGCCGTTGAGGATGAGCATACTGAATCTTTTCATCACCTGGAGTGGTGTCCTCAAACCAAATTCTGTGTAACAGCCTCGTGAGTACACGAGATGTCATTTCATTTTCAGTGAAAATCTCTGTAATAATTCCTTCATATTCTGGTACTTCCCGTCCTCTGAGTTTCTTTATTTCGGATTCCGCTTCAAAAATGTGAGTTCATTCAGTGGTACAGTTTGGTCTTGTTCACCTTGTGGTACTCAAAAAATTATCTCCATCATATCTCTTATTCGTGGCCTCACAAAGATTGTGTTATTGTTGACCTGTCCCTTGTGACAGGTCTTTTCGTTTTTCTTCACACCCATGAATATTTCATCAATAACTCTGTGGCATCGTCCTCTTTTTTTTCCTGATACGCTTTCTTATGATCTTTTTCACACTTCTCAGAATTGACATACTAGTTCTGAGTATTTAGCACATGCTGTTGTGTATTCTTCATCTCCTTGAAATTCTTTCTATATTACCTCTACCTTTGTCTATTCATCACTGCATCCCAAGTGTCATGTGATATTGCCAATCCAGTCCTCTTTAATTACTGCCACCTCTATTTCAACTTATAGTCACAGTAGCCTCTCGATGATCACTCACCTTTAAGGGGCTTGATTCTACCCAGTAATGCTCAGAGACGAGTTTTAATTTCTAATTATTTTTCTGTTTTCTTAAACACAACATAGACCAAACTATCACTAGGGGAAAAATATAGTGAAAAAAAGAGATAGCGAGCGAATCTCGCAAACTCGTTATCGATAAACCTAGCAGATAAAAGGACTGGTTTGTTAATGTAATCCCTCGGAGTTTCTTTCTTATGGTTTTCAATGAGAATTTTAAACCTGCCATGACAACAGAGCAATGATCGAATCAAAGTCAGAGACACAGAAAGAGCGTGAAACTTTAGTCGTTTGAAAAACAAATTTGATATAGATAGAAAAAAAACCCACAGAAATTTATTCTCGAGCAACTGTAGACGCTCAAGAATAGAGAGAAAAAGATAAATTATAAAACGCTGTGTCACCGACTGTTGATAATGATGCCACTGAAGACAAAGTAATTTAATGAGTTTTAAACAAAGGCCTCTGTAATTTTTTCCTCTTCATTTTATGGCAACAACACCTGGTCTTTATTACCAAAAAAAAAAAAAAAAAACCTTATTTGAGGCTTCCGGTAGGTAGTCTAATTAATCTAATTGAAAAACCTTTAATTCGCACGCCTCTTGATTAAAATGAATTAGATTAGGAACCTTTAATTAGTCCGCAGGTGAATTTTAATCAACCAAAGAAGTGGTTTGGCTCCGGAGTCTATAGATTTTGAGATTACCCTCTAAAGAGAGACTGACTTTGTTTAATAATGTGTAAAAGGAACAGGAATTGCTGCTGGCAATTAATGGGCTCAGCCGGTTTATTTCAGCAAAAACGTGTATTTTTAGTGCCGCAGTGGCCTTTTAACATCTCGAATTCTTCACACTTTATTTTGAATGCGCTTTCTACTAAAAGCTTTTAATCCAGGAGGAGAATATAGAAGCTCTTCATTTTTAGGGGACTTGATCTATGTACTGTAGAAAGAGTGAGGTTACCGTAAACCCACATGCTAATTGGGACTTGAGTCTCTGTGGTTATTGAAAACACTTGCTTAACAGCGTGCGATAGCTTCTGATATCTCTTTTTAGTTTTATTGCACTTACAACTGACATTATAGAAAGAAGTGTATGCAAAGGAGTATTATTCATAGCATTCATATAACGTTTTCGTGAAGTTCTGTGATGCTGGTTTGAGGCCTACAATAATTTGCATTGTATATGAACTGGAAGGGATTAGAGAATTGTAGCTAAAACTATCTTATTTCTTTTTGTGTTTATTCCCCGTAATTGATAAAAAATGTTACAAATAATTTAGTCAAATTATTTTTAACTTGTATTAAAAATGAAAAAGAAATAACTAGACGACGGAATTTCGTGCTATAAAGAAAAAGTAAATGAATTTCATTTTATAAATCTTACTTCAGCCTATGGATGATTAAATCTGTGTCGTCAGTTGCCATCCCCGATCAATAAATTACCCTCTCACGAGGCCAGATGTCAAAATCTAAATCGATCTAGATACAGAAAAACCATAAACAAGAGCAGAATTTTCGAAGGATTATTCCGTGAGGTTGTTTACATTTAGAGAGAGAGAGAGAGAGAGAGAGAGAGAGAGAGAGAGAGAGAGAGAGAGAGAGAGAGAGAGAGGTGTTCTTGAAAGACCAACTGAGAATGTATTTCGAGAATGTTGCTAAACAGGAAGCTTTCGCCAACTTGGTCAGTTGGTCTCTTCAGCCAGAATAAACATAGAAATATAAATACATTTAGGATGACATTTTTCAAAGATATTGCCCTAATGGATGATTATTTCTATGTCTATTCTGGCTGAAGAGGGATGACATTTTTTAAAGATGTTTCTAATGGATGATTATTTCTATGTTTATTCTGGCTAAAGAGGCCAACTGATCTCCCTGTATATAGCCATATACTCGTTCGTACATGCTACTGCAGACTTTATTTTTCCATTCAAGATCACGAGAAAGTGATGATATCAAATAACGAAGTAGATTGCTCGTGAGTCGGGAAAGGCAGGATGTGATGGAAGTTTGTTGCCAGATATGATGGGGTACGTGTGGAGAGAGAGGAAAGAAGGTGTAAAGAATGAAAAGGGTGGCGAGAGAGAGAGAGAGAGAGAGAGAGAGAGAGAGAGTCAGGTAACAAATCATCATTGCAGACATTGTGGCAGACATAAATATTACAAATAGCTCAACCACCGCTAGCCAGCCCCAGCCATCGGTGTGTTTGAGAGAGAGAGAGAGAGAGAGAGAGAGAGCTCGTTATTGCAAAGGTGAAGGAGAGGGATTTGTAGAGGGGAAATTACTTGTTCTATTGTTTCAGTAAAGGGGACATTCGGAAGGAAGAAGGTGTGTGCGTATGGGATAGAGAGAAACTAATATCGCGAAATTGCAAAGAGGAATAAAAGATCAGGGCTGCTAATAGGAAATGTGCGCAACGATTCCTGCCTTAATGTTTGTTAACAGATGTACTTATTGCTCTGTGTATAGATATAGTATATATATATATATAAGCATATAATATATATATATATATATATATATATATATATATATATATATATATATATATGTATATATATATATATATATATATATATATATATATATACAGGAGAGAGAGAGAGTAATTATCACAGTATTGGTTACTACACTTGAAGACAATTGAGCAATGCTAAGACTAAACTAAAGAGGAAAATGTATGATCTTAAACTGTACAGAAGAGCCGAAGAAGCCTGGTTTTTATAAGTGCCTCTAAAAAGGTTACTTTTTCCATCTTTGATACTGAATTGATGCTAAAGCAATCAGTACGGTAGTAAATCCTCTATTTTTCATACATAGCTATTGTAAGTGTAAATGCTTTTTGAAATAAATTCCATTTACTTTAACAGAGTACGTCATTTTGTTTATTTCATTTTTATTTAATTTGGTAAAGATTGTAGGTTACTATCACATTCGATGAGCATATAACTGTTCATGTTATTGTTTTTTAAGCAATGACGTTATAGAGAAA
This sequence comes from Macrobrachium rosenbergii, assembly GCF_040412425.1. NCBI lineage: Eukaryota > Metazoa > Arthropoda > Malacostraca > Decapoda > Palaemonidae > Macrobrachium > Macrobrachium rosenbergii. Next base: position 39,858,253 of record NC_089792.1, on the reverse strand, counting down.
TTGAGTTGTAAATCACGTTTCAAAGTTCTGTATAACCGAATGCATTGTAATTGTAATACATTAAGCGTATTCATGGGAAAAACAGAGATAGAATATAAGATCAGACGTATACATTATTCTTGAGAATGTGGCTTGTCTTTGAAAATAGTTAACGTCAATTATTGAACAGTTCCAAATCATGGCCATGGCAAAAAGTAGTCTTGAAACAGGGAGATAAAAGATGACAAGAAATAAAAGGTAACTCTCATGCGTTATGTGTTACAGTTGTTTAACACTTTACAAAGGCACTTAAAAGCAAAGGAAGTGAAGTGTACAGATCTTAAGATAGAACGTTAAATGTCAGTTTATAAATGTGCATTGTTGAAACTAGATTTCTTTTTTGATCCTATACTACGATTAATTGTGTATAATCCAAACAATCTCCTGTCGGTAAATGTATCATATCGATAGTAAATCTTCTTCCTTTTTCCACAAAAAAATTATTACTACAATTCCTGTTGTTTTTCGTCTTGTTTGTAGCCTGAAATGTAAAAATTTTGTTTTATTGTCCAGTAAACAACACCAGTGAAATTTGTCTTACAGTGACGTGGATCAATAAAAACAAACTGAAATTTCTGCCGGGGTGATCACCTTACCCAGGCGTGAAGGTAGATTATGAAATATTCCTTTTATAAGAATATCGAAAGCATATCTTTCAGTGATCCGGTCAAAGGGCGTCACGTATAGGCCTGGCATCTGCGGAATTTAATTATCATTGAGGTGAGAAATTCCTTTTTTTTTCCCAGAAATGACAGGTATTTATTTGAGGGTTATGGGAGTTATCACAGTAAGCGTCTCTTTATAGGAGTTCGTGGGAATTTATGCTGCTTGGCTTACACCTCGTCCATACTGATGACTGGTCATTAAACACCTGAAGAAACGTGTTAAAAATAGATTAGGAACTGCATTCCGCTTTATGTGACACATCAGTAAAAGGTTATCGTGAAATTCATTCCGTGCAATGAATTGTTCACGTTTTTATCCTATCTCTGGACATAATTGGCGTAAAGATTACTAAACAGTTCATAAATCTCATGTCATTCAGAAATTTTCTAAATTCATTTAGGTAAAAGGATCCTCTGATGTGTATATTATTCTGTTTTAATCTTTTTTTTTTTGCTATCTCTATTTTTAATGTTAAGTTGTTTCATATTCTTCCCTTATTCGTTCACGGAATTTTGATATTTCAAGGATACATTTCGTTTATTTCCAAAGATTTCAGGTTATAAAATCGAAAAATTCGTCAAATTTCTTGGCAAAAATAGCATTAAAAAGGAATATTCTTTGTTATTAACTTTGCAAGAGGCACTCATCTGATAGTTGTCTTCTGGACAGATCTCGCAGCTAATGAGAAAGGAAGATATTGCTGATTAATTTAAAAAGGTTTAGCAAGAGGTTCATCTGATAGGGACTACAGCTGATGGGAAAGGATGCTTAATCGTATTTGATGCGTTATATCATCTCTTGCATATCAGCGCCCCAGACAAAGCATCCTCTTTGTCAGCATGACTGAAATGAGTTTCCAAATTTATATTTTGCTCCTTAGGACGAAAAGTCTTTCTGCGATCAATTAGTTGTACATGCGATTGTCAACATGTCTCTTGTAATTTGGATGTTTTTCTTATTTAGATTTTTATGTATTTTATTGATAAACTTCACTGTAAAAAGATCATTTAGTGTCAGGATTTGTAACTTTAGTTGAGCTGTCTGAGTATAGATGTTTATTTCAACCATATTCTGTTATTATATAAGACGACTTTTTCCCTGAAAAAAAAAAAACAAAGTTATCCATAACCTATTTAGGCTAACTGAACTGAACATTAGGTTTGATTTCGCTCAAGAAATGGGTGGTGAATTTTTAAACAGTAAACTGTTTTCTATGTTTAATATATGATTTCGACATCTCTGAACACGAATTTGATTTGTGATATTCTTGTTATGTAAGAGAACTCTTTTTCTTCATGATACGATTAGTATATATATAGATATATATGTATGTATATATATTATATATGTGTATAATATATGTTCCATATATAATATATGTATATATATTATATATATATATATATATATAAAATATATATATATATATATAAATATATATAATGTATATATATATATATATATATATATATATATATATATATATATATATATATATATATATATATATATATATATATATAAGGTAGGGACTCTGTGTTTAATTTTTACTAATATTAAAACTTTTGTGAAGAGCTTTGAGATCTAAACTTCCTTATCTCCTAAAGCATCTATATTTCAATGCACCAAGTCACAGTAACATCGTGGGTGACCGATGGAATAGAAATTAGTTTATTTTACCAAGAAAAATGTTATTTTGACAATGAATAAAATCTCTTAACATTGGCCAGCATAGTCTTCACCTTTACTAAATTTGATAAATTCTTACATCGCATTTGTAAATTCCATAGTATACTATTAATGTTTAAAAAAAAAAATAAAAGGCTACGATTGGAGATAAAAAGCAAAATCACATTCTTCCTTTGACATTGACTAAAGCAAAAAATTCAATTGATGTTTTAAAAAATCTTCCTCTGTCAGTTGGTGACTGAAGAGCTAAAAAGTTAATTTGAATTATGGCAAAGAAAAACCATTTGATCCAACTTAGGTAGTTGCTAGCGAGCAGTGATGGGCAGTCTTGTCAATCGTTCATGACATTCTCACATTTAGGATAAATGAACTGATTGGAAGCTTGTAGGCTAATGATCCTTCCCAAACTACCAATCCCTAGCTCACTATATAGGATGGTAAGTCTGTGTGGCGCAGGTTGGGCTCGAGTTTATGTTTATCAGTTGAATGTGATACCACGGCCACACCACAACCGCTCGAATAGCAAAATTAAAGCAGATCTTTCCTGTCAATATGATCTTTGTATGTATGTATATATATATATATATATATATATATATATATATATATATATATATATATATATATATATATATATATATATATATAATGTGTGTGTGTGTGTTATTTTAAAACTCGAAAAGGTAAAAACGTGATGATTATAGGAACAAATTTACAGCCGTGAGGTAAAAGTGAAACAGTTGAGATGCTAAGTACTTTCATCTTAATACCGAGACATGGTCACAGCGACTAAAGAGATATAGAGACAAGGGCGTATATACAGTATATGGTGGGTATAAATCCTAAGGGAATACAAAAGATTAGATCATAGAACGGTCAAAGGATTAACATCGAAATCTACCTATTGGTAATCCTCTTCATTCTGTCTTTCAAATCCTTCTAGAACACACACACACACACACACACACACACACACACATATATATATATATATATATACATATATATATATATATATATATATATATATATATATATATATATATATATATATATATATATATATATATGTTTATTTTTAAATAATAACTTTTTTTCCTTTGAAGGGAATAGCGTCAGAATGGGATAACCTTCCACTTCTTATCTAGTGTTTTTAGATGAGGTTACTGATTACTGGTTTCGACTTCTAAAGCCATCTGACTACCAGGTACAAGGTAGTCATTGTTTAGGTTAACAAATTTATGTATCTGCCTCTCCTCTCTAAGGTGGCAAACCTGGGCATCTCGTTTTGTAGGCGAGACAGTGAACTTTTCTTTCTGTGCGCTCAAATTTTCCTCCTCGACCCTGTCGATGTTTATATGGGTCACAGATCTCATTAAAAAAATCCAATTGTACACTAACAATAAAAACCAAAACTATCCTTTAAATACCTCGCATATATCTGAATTAATTAAAATGATCTTGTTTACACCATAATATATTTTCAAAAACCAAAAGAAAATTTTCTTAAAAGCCTGGTGGTAAAACTTTCGACGTACATTATCCCACCAGTGAAAATTCCAAATCACCTTTCAATTACTATGAACTTCTGGGATAAAAAAGATACTTTTTTGTTTGTTTTATTTTTAGATGGGTGGTTTTTCTCATTTTCATGCTTTATTGTCATCAATATTCTTTCCTTTTGTAATTTTAATCTAGAAGTTACAGAGTAAACGATTTTCGTCTCTAGGGTCAACAGCGTAAACTTTATTAATTTGCTGCTACAATCTACCATTGTGAAATTGTCCCAGTCTCATGAGCATCAATTATATTCAAGTCTATAAGAACAGATAATATAAAACTTCAAAATAAAGGATTTATATTTGTGAATGTACCAGGCTGGTAAGTGTGCGTCGAAGCCTGTTCATATTCCCCTATATCTTTTCCACCCAAATGCACTTAAAATTCCCATGCAAAACAGCTGGAGAAATTACGAAATTTAAAGTTACGGATGCACGTAGGGTGTGTGTGTGTGTGTGTGTGAAGAATTTGAAATTTCACTTATATTTTTCACCCTACTATGCTTAAGTCTCCTCTTCGAAGCAGGAGCAGAAATCTCCTGATGCTTTGATATAGTTTTAGACATCCAATATGCCGAGATCAAAGGTGCCTTTACCTACGACTACAACTGGCATCTCATTTCCGGTATAGAGGAGAACGGATGCAAGGCAATATACCGTGCGCAGATCGTTCGTCTAACTCCCAAAGTGTTCAATTTTCCCTTCTGTTTGCTCAGCGACCCGAGCAAGTTATGCTGTAACCTTTGCCTTATAAAGGGAAAATGGGAGGGTCATATGGTTACAGTATACGTGTCTTGCCTTTCTTTAGGCGATTTAGGCCAGTAAGGTGTGCAATTTTGTTTCTGCAGTTGCGTCTGGAGAATGTAATCGATGCATTGCAATGCTAAACGTAAACTTCTTGAATTGTCTATGTAGCTTGTTTACCTGTAGTCCCAAATAATCTTTGCCTATTTTTTATTTTTTTCGAAATTTGTCGTTTTAATTCGTATCAAGAAGAATATGGCTCTGTTTAGTTATCTTATTGTCTTATTTTAGTTATATTAAATCGACTTACTGAATATATAGCGGCAAGTTTGAGTTATCCGAATGTCTGATGGGACTTTGACCTGTATAGAGCACTTAAGTATAAGTACAAAAGTGGAAGACCATGATCGTCAACATCATGGAAGACACGGCAAGTCTGCTTTATAAGCGAAGGGAATTTTTTGGTTTCTTACGCAAAGGAAAAAGATCCGAAAAAGATGCTGACTTTAAATAGAAATTGCCAACCAGTTTACGGGTACCAGGAAAACTGAATGACTTGATATCTGTATTTTGGATTGGATTTTGCCGACGAGGAAAGCAGCTGCCCTGAAATCTGGTAAAATGGGAACTGTTTGAAAGGTGAACCTAATTTCCATTCGTCGATTCCGAATGGGAAATGAGTTCCCCTTTACTCTGGTGAAAATAATTGCCGAGGTTCTTGAGTTCTGTAGAAAATTTAATTAAAATACTAAAATCTTGCTGTACTTAATTAACAATAATGTGAATAAAGTTGCCAATAGAGGTTTGTTAGGAAGACTGATTAGGCAATTTTCGATAGATATGCGGAAATAAGAAGTTGGAGGCAGGATTAATTGTCACTTACTTCTTTTTTGAAGGCACCACATTCTGGAATAGGAACTTCACTAATCATATGAATGCCCAATAAAACTTCAATCATAAGTAAAGGAAACAAACGGGTTTTCACTTTGAGGTGTTATAGATGATGTTGGCTGGGAAGGTTATTCTGAGGGGGGATTTCATATTTCAGACTAATGATTGAGGCAAAGCTTACTTTTGACCTTCTCTCGCGGGGAAAACTTTTAATTAGTTTTCTTCCTCAGGTCATTATCAAAATCCATGTCGTTTTCGTCGCTTCTTCCGGGTCTCTCTCTCTCTCTCTCTCTCTCTCTCTCTCTCTCTCTCTCTCTCTCTCTCTCTCTCAAAAAGTTCATGTAAAATATAATATAGACAGATAGATAGATAGATAGATGTATAGATATATTTATATATGTATATATGTATATATATGTGTATGTTTATATATATATATATATATATATATATATATATATATATATATATATATATATATATATATATATTATATATATACACATGCACACACACACTCACACACTAAGTCAATGATTTCCACATTTTTACTTCTAATTAGTATGACAATGATTGTTTAGCATTCACCAGTATTTTTGAACTCCTAGCGGTTCTTTGTACTTCTGTATAAAGTATAGTAGCCTGAATGAGTAATCACGACCAGAGATGCAGAATTAGGAGATTAATCGTAAGCTAGACCAGTGAACCCTGGTGCAAGACATAGGTATTTTCCTCTGTGTTTCAGAAGAGGTCTGAGAGAGTGAATAAGGGGAGTAATTTCCTCAGTGCTGTTTTTAAGTTGTCCCATTTTGTTAACTTTTTCCCCCTGTTCTCTGTCCAAAGGTACAAGCTGGTCAATTCATGTCTCTGTGATTAATTTCTGTCCTAAGAGTAGTTTCTTACTTTAGGTCCGTCTGGAAGTTTTGGAAGATGGAACATAGATTTCTATGGTAGTGAAGACGCCTTACAAAGAGTGTAGTGATATGACTTAATTACTTGTTTGATGATTTCCCAGTTCTTTAGTTGCTTCATAGAAAATTGCAAAAGGCATTTGTTATCATTATTTTTCTTAGTGTGACATCTGGTAAGGTTTACTGAAACGTTGAGATAATCTGTTTCTGAGTTGAGACAAAAAGCAGCAGCTCATACAGTCAGTCCTTTCATTCTTTTTACTGATCCTTGATGGCTGCCGTTTGACATTCTCTTGTAGAATACAGTCGTATATTTAATCCTTCACATTGCTACCAGTGTTCTGGTTATTATTGTTTTTTTTTACATTTTTCTTCAGAGTCTCTTTTATCTAAAATGATTGAATATCCTGTTCATGCATTCATTCCTCAAGTCATCACTCTTTGGAGTTGATGGAACTGCTGTGTATTACCTAAACAGAAGTCCGAACTTTTGTCTTAAGTCTTTATAAGCAAACAAAATGGAGTTGCATCAGTCATGCTCTCTAGAGCCTAAGTTGTGTTCAATGGATAAGTCAAATTTCTCGGCCTTGACAGTTTTGGTGACAGATCCTAATCGGATCTTTGCCATCTTTTTTAAAAAAAACTGCTGATTTCATTGCTCATAAAATTAATACAACTTTCAGGGATTAGTTCGACTTGCTAGATTACCTTTTGTTTGGAGGAAGGGAAACACTGCTGCAGTCCCTAAGGGACTAAGTCTATCCTCATGCCCTTCAGAATATAGCCCGATTTCCATTACCCATGTTTTATCTAAGAATTTTGAGATGCTGCTCTCTAAGCGTCTGTTTAGGTTTGTTGAAGACAATAATCAGCTGCCAGAATTACAGTTTGAATTTTGTAAAGGCCTTGGCACTTGTGATGTGCTCTTGTCAATATCTATTGGGTACCGAGGCATGCATGGTCAGTTTATATTGCAGTGCAGCCTTTGGCTTTGTAAATCATGAAGCACTTATCTGCAAGCTAAGATTTTTGGGAATTGATGGATCTTTCATTAATATTTTAAATTGATTTTTAATAGGCAGAATACTAAGGGTCTGTGTTGATAGCCAGTATAGTAGCTTTAGTAATATCATTTCAGTTGTTCCTCAAGGTAGTGTTCGTGCACATTTGCTATTTATTATCCATGCTAGTGACGTGGCAAGGTCTGGAGAATAAACTGACAGTGTATGCTAATAATGCTGCACTTGTAGCTGTTGTTCCTTCCATGCACCTTAGGTCTGTGATTGCAGAATCCTTGAAAAGAGATCTGGCACATATTGGAGTAAGCTTTTGGGCGTGAAGCTTAGCCCTTCTGATTTGATCCAGATCACTTTTACCTTTGCTTTGTGATTTACATTTGAATGGTGTGGTTTTAAATGTCAGAGACTCTTAAGATTTTAGATGTAACTTTTGATAAGAATCTGCCTTTTTAGGAGCATATTCATATTATTGTTTCCACGATTTCTCAAATACTTGGTATCTTGTGGGAATGTTTTTGTATGTTTCGGGATGAAGCTTGTTTACATGAATGTTTGAACTCTTTTCCTCCTTGTTTGGAGTACTGTTCTCTAGTGTGGTCTTCCGGTGCTGACTCTCATCTCAAATTCATGCATAGAGATACTTATCAGTCAAGTTATTTTGCCAACTTTTAATGTAGACTTGTGGTATAGACATAAAGTAAGTTCATTATGTTCGTTGCATACATTGTACTACAATGGCAAACATCCTCTGCACTATTCTTTACCTGATCTAGCTTTTTTTGCTCGCAACACTAGGCACGCTGCTGCTCGAACAGTGTATAATTTTCTAGTATCGGGTTCAATACTACTCAGTTTACTAGAAGGTTTGTTTTCCCCTACAACAAAAATGTGGAATAGTTTGCTTAGTGCAGTTATGGTATCTTCTGATCTCCAAATGTTTAAACAAGGACAAATTCACTCCTACTTTTTGCTTACGTTTACTGAATTAAGGTGTATTCGTTTTATTTTCTATGCCCTCATGTTTATTTATTTATCACCTTTTCGTATAACTTGTCTCTCTTTGATGGCTGATTTTCCTTTGGTGCCCTCTTGGGGTTATAATGTGTTGACTTTGTCCAAAAGGTTTCTCCGTTGAAAACTTAAAGAACGAAAGAATGTTGTTAGGGATAAATACATTCTTCTTTACTATTCAAGAATCCTCTGACATTGGTTGGCTTGCAGTAAATTAAATATAGGAACCGACTGATCTTTTCAAATTAGGAGGGGAGTGACCATAAGAAAGGAGAGGATTTACACAGAAAGGTGACGATATTTGGAAATTATTCATAATTCCTAATGATGATGAGTAAATCCTTATTGTAAGTGGTAAAGCTGGAAGGGTTGGTACGCTTAAAGAAGACTTCTCTCGGATACATTTAAATGATTGTTGGTAAACAGGGCATAGACATCATGAAATTGCTACTCCATATATATATAATTTGAGAGCAACCCCCTTCATGATATATGTACTTCCACCGTAAAATATCAGTACATTACTTTAAGCCCATTTTTTAGAAATTTCATAGTTTCAACATTTGAATCATGGTTGTTCCACCATTTGAATCATTGACCTTATATAAAATCTTGATTTTGTCTTGCGGTAAGTATGCTTAAGATTGAACAAAACATACATCAGTGGCATGTCACTTTGCATGATGATCATCATCAGGAGGTTAATGGGCATAACAGGAGATCAAGGCAAACGGGTATCAGGGATATTCCTGACCAAATAAAAAAAAATGCCTAGGTTATTTCATTTGCCATTGGTGATAATTTGAATGTAATGAACCTTGAGTGATTGTTATGTCTTATGTTCAAAAAAATGTCATAATAATCCCCAGGTCCCAAACCTCCTACCTCATATGCACACTGATCATTGTACGCACTACTTGCTGCATCCACATGCCTATTCGTTTTGTTGTTTTCATTTAGTGACTGGCTATTCCATCCAGGAATTTAATTTCCAATTGTTATCACAAATTTCATCTACTTTTCCTTCATGCGCATGATTATCCTCTCTAAAGAATACTGAAGGGTTATTTTTCCGGCGTCCTGCTGCTTACTCCATGACCCCGAGCTGTGCAGATTTCTTTTCTAATTCATTCACCAAGAACCTCAGTCTTGCCTGTCTTGGGATCTTGGTGAGGGATTATCAATAACTGACAATTGAAACCCAACATGAGTAAATCTTGTTGCCCATTAGTGAAATGCATATCAGGCCCTCCAATGAGGTTGACAAGTTTCTAACATATATTGTTTCTTTTGCAGTCGGATATCAAAATGCCTGTTTTTGTTTATTTGGTTGTTATTTATGTGATGGTGGTAGAATTCTTACAAAAATGGGATTCTTGTAGTATCTCGTTTTTTGATAAATACCTGGTCATCTCTTTTGCCAAGTACTTCAGTTATAATTATTATCATATTTGTTGTTTATCAATGTGTTTATGTGCTCCTCAGGTTATAACAATCCTATACACGGGTTAACTTTCTTTTGTAGGCTTCTTAGAATGGGAAACCAATGTGGCCACCCCTCCCCCAAAAAAGGAATGGCCAGACATAAATATGACAAAAGACTGACTTTAATAAGTCTTTTCAAGAATTGTATAACAAATCATACTAGCTTTTCAGCAAAAAGCAAGGTGCTTAATGCTCTTGCGAATAATTGCAGTGTATGAAACCACCTAAAGATATCTTGTGGTACATTCAATTTTTATTTGTCATGTGCATAGGTATTCTTTGAGGTGAAAGTTTGTACAATATCAACAATATCTTTCTGGAATCTGGTCCTCGAAATACCTTTGTGAGTACTTATTACAGCTGCATTTTCTTCAGTTCAAGATAGTAATTTTTACCTAAAACTGGAAAGGTTTAGCTTTATTAAAAGGCTAGTATAATCTAATCTATATTGGTGTTGATAATGCCTTTGACCAAAACCTCTAGCCGAGGGGTAAGTTTGGCATTGAGTCCCCAATGTAGGAGTAAGCAAGCTTTGTGGCTACATCATACTCGGAAACTCTTCATTGAGTCCTCTCAGCCCATGAATTTATATAACTGCCACAGCCTAGTACATACTTAGTATACTCCTTTTGTGGTCCAGCCACATATACACATTACTGACGTTGTGAGACCCATGTATTGCCCCCAGTTTACGGTCCACTACTCAACCCAGCTGTAATTAGGTAGCGGCATATGCTGCTGGTGAAAAACGGGTTTTTATAAAAGAGAGGAAAAAGAGGAAATATAATGTATACATATATATATTTACACGTGTATATATATATGTGTATATTACTTTGAAACAAAAGTTAACACTATTGGACTGTAGGTCCCATGTCTTTAGTCATTTAGTGATTGTCACACCAGAAAGAGGAATAAACATGGCCATTGCTTCATATTCTGGCATCTTAAAAAATTATTTTCATTAGCCTTGAGTTCGTCTGTTACAAGGGATAATGGTTTTTCCTCCCAGAATGGGCTAAAACTCTACAAAATGCACCTCTCCTTTGGATATGGTGTAATAGTGTCTCAAGTTATTGACGGGATTGTATCTCTTGTTACCAATGATATGATACAACTGAAGCTTTACTCAGAAATATTTAGGCTAATTTAGCCCTGGATAACGAGAAAAGAGTCAGGGAAGTGCAGGAGGCATCCGAGGGCCCTTCTGAAAGTGGTTTTTTGGTGTGACTGCCTGCAATACTAATATGATTTTATGAATGACACAATTGCTTGCCTTTATTACACTGTCGGTGAAGCCGTAAAGTCACTTGATGGCAGCAAGACCTCAAAATAGAGAGAGAGAAAAAATTAAACCTTATTTTAGCTTTTGAAAAAGAATGGTGTGACTCCCAAGGAAACATATTGAAGATGGTTTACATAATTAGTGACACTCCCCTTCCTATTCTTCCTATTTTACAAACATCGACGACATCATATCAGCAGCTGATCAGAGTGGGTTCTTCCTAGACACTTGACGCTTCTCAAAAAGTTTTTTATAAGATTTCAGTTAAATGTCTCATTCACAAAACTGATACAATGAACAATTCCTGGTGGTGGAAGAGTATGTGTTATCATTATTTATGAAGGGCAAATGTTTCTTGCATTATGGCTCGCAGATGCCTATGTTTACCAAACAATAAACCCACGATGAAAAGTATCAAATGACTGTGATGACTAATCGGAATTCACCTTTTTATATGAATGCTTTTTATCCATAATTGTAAAAATATACTACGAGAAAAATATATTTGGATGTCATACCCTCACGTTATGAATAAAGGAGGCACTCATCACCTGCATACTGGCTTATCTTACAAGCAAGCGCACGCCTTTTTACTCAGAATGTAAAATAGCTGTGTAAAATAACTCTGAAAATGATCATTATTATTTGTTTTCATTCCGTTCTCTTATTATCTCTCTACGGATTTTGCAGACGGTCATTAGCAAATATGAGAGGTAGAGCAGGATAATGTGTTACACACTGGTTCTCTCTCTCTCTCTCTCTCTCTCTCTCTCTCTCTCTCTCTCTCTCTCTCTCTCTCTCTCTCTCTCTCTCACACACACACACACACACACACACACACACACACACACACACACACACACACACACCCTTGGAACAGTAATAAAGAAAAGTGTGAAATTATTAAATTAAAGTTTTCTTGAGGTTAAGCTTTCTTCCAGGACTGTGTACGTTACGAATCAATGATAAACTTAAGCCTTTTCAGTTATTTATGTCCTTATCATAAATAACGATTTTATTAGTTTCTTTTATGCTTCATGTGTTCCTGTTAACGTCTATGAAGTTGTGAAACTCACTTTTTGAGAATTATGAAAACCTGGATCATTTCCCAAATGATCTCGTAGTAACATTTTTCTCAGTAGTTCAAATTGGCGCGGTGGCATTGTTTTGCAATGCCTTATTTCACGCTTGCTTGCAGACTTGACTTTCAGTGGCCTCAAGATGGCGGCCAACTGTAACGTCACGATGGTCAGACGTGGAGGCGACCTGTCCGCCTCATCACAAGCGATCTGTTTGCTTAATGTTGCTGTTATCTTTTTTTCCTCTCTCGGGCTCTTAACTGCCAACTTTAACGAGGGGGTCGTGACATAGTTGATCCAATAGCAAGCATGATTGCTTTCTCACACCTCGTTTTGTGAAGGCTAACATCGTTGCTATAACCCTGAAACTCCTTTTATTGCAGATTCATTTAATGTAGTCTCACTGCGCCCGTTGGAATGGCTCCGGATAGAGAAAACTAGGGTTTCAGGTTTTACATTACTTAGTTCGGGCTTTTGTCTGTTTATTTGATGCTTATTCCTGTAAAGTCACAACAGTATCGTGATGCAATACTTGAAACGTTTATACATAAGGGTGCTCTTTTTTTTTTTTTAACTTTCGTATATTATGATTTCGAGGTGTTCATCCGAATTCCTGAATGCAACTTGCAGATTATTATCTGCTTCAAGCCATAAACTTCGGGTAGAACAATGAAACTTTAATGTTCTAAAGGAACCCATTGGCTAATAATTAAAACGAAGACTAGTCTTAAACATTAAATATAAACAGAAAGGATTGAATACTTTCGTAGAAATGTAGTGTAATAGAAAATAATACTAGCAATTTTCCCACAGAAATAAATTCCGTTTATTAAAATTCACAGACTATTCTTGTGTGAAAAGAAGCAGTAGAAAAACTGGGTGATAATGCGCTTATTACTTATTCAGATTTAGCCATGATAATTAAAAAAAACTAAGATAAGAGCGACGATTGCTGAGTGAAAAAAAGAAAGAGTACTTAAAATAGAAGGTTAATGTATATTATGCGTTTACATTTGGCAAAAAAAATGCGTTGAGGGATATTTACATTGTCTTAGAGGGAAAATTTGATCTGCAGTGTTCAAAAAACTCCTGTGTTCAGTTTAGATGTCTTCCTCTACACAATAACATTTGATAAGAATTTTTTTATGTTGAGCTGACCTTGTCTATCGACAAAAAATTAGTATATCACAGGTATCAAACCAGTGTATACAAGTGTAAATATTTATATGTATTCATTTATATGTGTTTGTTCCTTTAAAGATTTGTATTATTATATGTACCATTTAGTGAACACGATCATTTATAAAAAATACAACATTAATACGAACCCGTATATATATGACACGATAACATTTCAAGAAAACGTGAGAATGAATTTTCAAGTAAAAGAAATGATTGCCCCTTAAGTCCCTATAACAAGGAGAGCTTAAACGCAGAATCTTCCAAATGCCAAGTTATTTCTTCGAGATTTTGTGAGGCTTTTCGGATGTTGACTTACGAATGATTGTATTAAAGCGTCGTCTCACTGGAATGCTGGCAAGGTGTTGGTTAGAAGCAGTTCTGATTCTGCCCAATAATTGGTTTTATAGTTTATTCATAATTCACGTACTGAAGTTTTAGACTCTCTCTGTAGACCTTAGCAGCGAATTCAGTTTTTGGTCGTTAGTCCAATAAAGTGGTTTCCAGCTGAGTCGATGATCGAGAGACACTTAGCGAAAACTGAAGGGAATGATCAGTAATCAGTCAAACCTGTATCATAGAAAAAAAAAAAGAGGCAGAGGGCCTTGTCCTCGCAGGGATGAAAACAGTCATCAAATTATCTCTTCGACTTACTGCAAACTCCTTTAATTCTCTCTTCGACATACTGCAAACTCCTTTAATTCTCTCTTCGACATACTGCAAACTCCTTTAATTCTATCTTGCAGACAATTCACTGACATACTGCTCCTTTAATTCTCTCTCCGACATACTGCAAACTCCTTTAATTCTCTCTTCGACATACTGCAAACTCCTTTAATTCTCTCTTCGACATACTGCAAACTCCTTTAATTCTCTCTTCGACATACTGCAAACTCCTTTAATTCTCTCTTCGACATACTGCAAACTCCTTTAATTCTCTCTTCAGCACTCTGACAAACTCCTTTTTAGATAACACTAAACTAGTTATTCAGGAGTGGTTGCAAGTGGTTGCTAGGTAAAAAGAAGTTTGTTATATCGAAGTGAAGTGAAGAGGTACCGTACAACAGATATCGTCTTCAGTCACCGAGAAAGACACCAGGGCCGTTCAGTGTCCAGATTCGACTACAGTTAACAGTCGCTATTTACTCATCGGGTATATATTGAGATTAATTACTGTAGTGATATTCATGATTATTCATTGTTAGTATTTCTGTATGTTTCTAGCAAGGACAGTTTAGTAGAGTAAGGATTAGCATGAGGTACTAAGTTTAATATTACTGTACTTGAAGCTTCAAACATAAACGTTAACAAAAATGAGAACATTCAGGGAAGATCTCCTATATCCCAGGAATCATATTACACATACTTAGACATTTATTTATAGTCGAAGTGATATACTTAAAAAAGTGGTAATGAATTAAATTCCTAAGATATCTTGAGGCTTCGGAACATAACTTCCGAAACAATAGTGTAATTAATTTTACGTTCAGTTATTCTTTTTGAAGATGACGACCTTTATTGAACATGCATGTGTAGGAAAAATCCATCAGCTGAAACAGTTTTACTATCTGCGTACTACTTTATTTCATTTTCAACCATGTGACTGATGGGAATGTTACCAGCGGCACGCTAAACAGATATAGGTTTGCTTTCTCTAGAAATACTTCTGCTGTCAATCAGTTGAAAGGTAACATTGACCCAAAGGGAACAAAAGACGAAAAACAAAAAAAAACAAAAAAGTCATGACACCGAAGGAGATGATGTTACTGCTCTCGAAAGAGCGAAGATCTTAGGTAATAATGAGCACTTGGATCAGAAAAAAGTAAAGACCGCAGCAGTTGGTAAAATGCAGAATTTTTATTGAGAATATTTATTTGGAAGTGTCGAAAAGCGCTAAGACAAAACGCAGCAAATGTGAGAACAAAGCTTCCTATGTTGTTGCCAAAAAGATGAATTTAGTCTGTATTCACTGTCGCATAACCGGGTCAGCTGTTTATAAATAAAAGTGGTTAATTAAATAAAGTTCACGATCGTGTGATAGTCATTACGCGAGCAATAAACTTATGCTCACGAATGTATAAAGAACTCCGGTAATTCATTGTATAAGCTAAGAACAAGAAACTGACAGCTCATAGAAGAATGAAAATGATCTTTGGTGGTAAATCTCAGAAAATGCTATCCAGTGCAGCATAATTTTATTATATAAGCGAAGAGAAAGACTCGGACGTTTTCTGGAAGATTGAAGGTACATCTTGATTGTAAATCTCGGAAACAATCTAGTGCAGCATGATTATCCCTTCCAAATTATGGAAGGAGCAAACGACGCCGGGTAAAGGTGAAGCCGAATATTAAGGGCGCAAAGCGTTAGAAGGGAAAATGATTTATGGCGTGTAAAAGGCAAAATACAGTGAGCCTTGTACGGCCCCCAGTAAAACTAGTTTGGCCAGGCAAGATAAGAGACCATTTTTGCTCCCCCACCACCTCACCTCAAGGCCCCTTCAGCCAAGCCCCACATTGATAGATGTTCACCTCAACTCAGGGGAAAACGCTCTCTCTCTCTCTCTCTCTCTCTCTCTCTCTCTCTCTCTCTCTCAACCTATTAGTATTACTGGTTACTGGTATGAAGTTTATTTCTAGTTCCATATATATTTAGTCAGCAATCTCTCTCTCTCTCTCTCTCTCTCTCTCTCTCTCTCTACTCCTCTCTCTCTCTCTCTCTCTCTCTCTCTCTCCCAAAATTATTACTATTTTTGGATTGTTGGACCTAACAATTTTTTTATTTTTTTTTTTTTTGAGATTTTTTTTAGATTTATTTAATTTTTTTTTTTTTTGAGAGAGAGAGAGAGAAGAGAGAGAAGAGAGAGAGAGATCCATTCCACAGAGAGATATAGAGCGCCTCCCTATTTAGCTTCGATTTCCCGTTCCTCTTTGTTTTCCCTCTGGTTTCAATATTCAGAGAAGAGACCGTGTTTTGAAAAATGTTTTATGCGAGACAAGGAAGCTAGCTAACTATAATGGTTAACCTAAATAATTTTAGATTCCTTTTTGTAATTATATGATTAATCAGAATTAACCAAATGAACGTACTGAAGGGTAACTTATGGGGAAAGGCAATGTGGACTTTTGTTTTACACGGTAATGTAATAACTTTAAGATACGTTATTCAGATATGAATAACTCTCTCTCTCTCTTATTCAGATATGAATAACTCTCTCTCTCTCTCTCTCTCTCTCTCTCTCTCTCTCTCTCTCTCTCTCTCTCTCTCTCTCGCATTTGCAGTGTAATTTAACCAAAAAGGGTTGTCTATAGGGGAAGACAAGGCAGCCCAGTTCCCGATTGTATTTCTTTATTACCGTGGAAAAAATGAAACACCTGGGTTAAAAATATCCTCAGCGCCAGTATATACCTCTTTAAATTTTTCACTAAAGTTTCAATACAAGGACATCAGTACCTCCCTCTTGTCTGTTCTCTACTATATCTTTACAGTCCTTCGCAAACATTAAGCGTTCTGGAGAGTTTAACACCCCGCCCCCTCACATTTTGTGGTTTGGTGTCCAGTTACTCCAGCATTTCATATCATCTAATATTTATTCAAAATATTTGACGTTCTATTTGTTGAAAAATTTCGTCCGTTGTCTTTCTTAACCAAACCATATTAGAATTATTTTTTTTTTACATTATCCCTTTGCTTGTTTATTGGTCCTGGTGTTCTCTGTTTCTTGCCGTTTCAAGCAGTCCTACTTTTTACATGCTTTTATTTAACTTGACACTGCATCCTTCCGACTGTTTGTCTAGCATGTCTGTTTGGGTCAAATTTTGCAACTCTATTTTCAACATGTTCCTTCGTCCGATGAATTTGAAATTTTGCATGGTCTCACAGTCCCGGGGACAATACAACCTTACGTGATCAGTAGGTCAGCAGTGACCTCTAATGACCCTACAGTGACCTCTCCCAGTATCTCAGGGTTTGTATGAAACTTCAGATTTTTCACAACTTCTTTGACTCGGTAGAAGCTATCTTCTATGTAACCCCTCCTCCTTCCCTCTACCATCCCCCTCCCCCCACCCATCCCCCATCCCCCTCCCCTCCTTCCAAAGCACAAATCAAGTGTTGAATTTAGCTGTGTCCTTCCCCCACATTCCTCTTCCATCTTCTCAGCCTCCCCCCCTCCCCTGAAGCATGCGATCAAGTGTTAATTTGGCAGTGTCCTCCCCTTCCGTCTTCCCCTCCCCTCCCTGCCCTCTTCCTTCCCTCCCCTAACCGTTCCTCCTCCTCCCTCCTTTCCTCTTCCATCCTCTTCCCCTCCCACTCCCACATGATGAAATGTTAATTTAGCTGTGTCCTCCTCAACCTTCCAGACACACAATCTAGTGTTGTTTTTGCTGTGTCCTCCCCCTCCCCCCCTCCCTCTTTCCATCCCCTCTCCCCCTCCCCTCCCCCCTTCCGGAGCCCACAATCATCCCTTTTCCTCAGCCTGTGCCTTCCCTTCCCTCTCTTCCCCCTCCCCTCCCCTCCTCCCTTCCCTCCTCTCCTTCCTGTTTCCTCCCATTCCTTCCTCCTTTTCCTTTGCCTACCCCCTCCCATCCCCTCCCCTCTCCTCCATCCCATCCCCTCCATCCCCCTCCCATCCCCTCCCCCCTCTCCTCCATCTTCCCACCCCACCCTTCCCCACAGAAATGCTAAAGAAATAAAAAATATAATTCTTTTCTTGTAACATTTCCTTCCATGTTTGGGACCCACGCTTTTATTTTTGTGGACACGCTCACTTGTAAGAAAATCCTGGTGTGTCTCCAGAAATTATTTTTTACTTTTTAGTTCATTTTAATAAAAGCATGATTATTTTTTTTACTTCACAGATTGTTCATTGCCATTTTTGATTCGTATTCAATGCACGTGGAACACCCACAATTAACTTATCAACTACCATATTTTCCAGAATAAATTCTGACTCCCCTCATAATAATTTCAAGGCTCACCTCTGCAATTTTGCTGTCCGTTAAAATTTTCCTCATTGAGGTATGATAACCATTCATCTGAATTCCTTCATAATCTTTCTTAAGATCCATCATAATGTATTCATGATTTCCATTAATATTCATTCCTTAACATTTATGATTACTGAATTTTTGGGCATGTAGCTTCATCATATTTCATTTACATGAATATGTCTTATAATTATCAGAAAACGTTGTGTCACGGATGATTAAAGCTTTTCTCCATTACTCCAGACGTGGTTTGATCCCTCCAACACGCGTGTGCATCGTCATTTATAAATTAGTGAAAATTCATCGGTACTTATGTACGTAAACGGATTCTTGTTAAACCGTTCAGTTTAGTAAACACTCGCTTTGAGGCTCCCACATAAACCTCAATTGCTGGGTGGCAAAGACGATTTGTAACTCCTAGTGCCAACTGGGCCTTACCGTGAGATTGCAGAGGTCATCTGATTCAATTTTCGGTCTGTTATTAAAGTCCTGCTGATTGTGGGTCGCTTTCTTGGTTTATTTTTGTCACCGGAACTCAACCAGGATATATATTTATATCTGTCTATCTGTATAAGTATATATATGTATACACATACACACACAACCACACACACACATAATATATATATTCCCTGTTTGCTAGTATGATAGTTGTAATTTGTAAAATGATTAAACACGTTACATATTTCAGGGAAGTCGATATAAATGCTAAAGGAAAAAATTTGAAAGCGTTAACTACGAAAACATGTAAAAATTTCTAATGTCTTTAAAGGTCGACTACATATTCAGTTCTCGTGTTTGTCGACTCTAACATAGTGGTGATGATAAAACTTAAGGTTTTATTACAATTTTCTAGAGTGACGGTATATTGCTATGCGTTTTCTAACTCAACACATGAAAAGGTTATTCATGAAAGCAGAATCACCCTAATTGGAAGCAGGTCACATAATACAGCCCACAATATATTATTTAAATCTCGAGATGTGCTCCCTATGTTACAGTGGGTAAAGCAAATATGGACGACTCCATTTGATAGGAGTCAGAAAATGCTCCCGATTATCTACAAAGTTGCAAAATTGACTTGTATTGGCTGACCCTGTAGAAGGATTTGATTGGCAGACCCCGGTAGAAGGATTTGATACAGAGCATCCTGGTAGTTGCTTAAGCACAGGTGTTTTTCTGGTGACGTACAGTAAACACTTGTTTACTGAATATCTGTCTTTGGGACTTCAAAATGAATTTCTTTTTCGACCGCTGAAGGGGAAGGGAATTATCCTTTTTCCTTGTTTTTTAGTTTTCTAAAAAAATTGCATTTGTTTAGTCGAACTACAGTTATTAATTACGACTTCAATATTTTATTCTGTTTAAGATATAGTTGACAACGCTCAATGTTTTATGATTTTGCAGATTTTAATGGTTGAGGCTGCACGGTATTTTGGAATGTAAGAATTTAGATTGTAGTAACAAGTATTACTGGATTGTAAGAGTTTATGTTATGCTGACAAGGATTTACAAAAAAAAAATCTGATTATTTTACTTCAATTTTACTTCTGTCTTCGATTCAGCAGTAGCTGTCTAGAATAAATAAGTCCAGCCATCCTCCTTATTGAAATTTGGTCATTTAGAATTTATCCCTTACCGAGATTCTCTTATGTCCCTCACGGAATTTACTTCAGGACACTTTCCATAACTGCAAAGAATATATCTCTCCACAGCCTCATCTTTGCATTAAAGCCCAGTTTTCTTCCAGTATTAAACGGTTCTTCCTGAGTGACACCTCTAGCACATTTTCCATTAAGAGAAAAAAACAAATTTATTACTTTCTTGTTTTCACTGACCTCTCTTTCAATTAGGGTCATTTATGTGTCATAATTGGCTTGTAATCAGGAATGTTTAATATACCATGACACCCATATTATGTCGCACTAACAGGCGCGTATTTCCCACTGCTTTTGCTGCCTTTCGTTATTTAAACGTTTAAGTTTTGCACAGCTTACATAGCTCGATATGTTTTTTCAGATTAACCCATTTTCTTTATATTTATTGCAATGTATAGACTTAACTCGCTTCATTCTCTCTCGTAATGACAAATGCAGTTACATTTACTCTTCTGCCTGGACTCCTACGTTGACAAATATTCGTGTTTATTATTTGCTGAAGGATCACTTAACTCTGCAGCTCTTTTGTTTGCATCTGACAGGCTACAAAATGTCTTTTTTTTCCCTAATGATTTTGCTTCTGTGTTGCAATATCCTAAGGCGTTCCTCAAGTTTTCTCGTGTACTTTTCGGGACAGCTACCTTACGCCCATCCATCTGCATGTAAGATAACTTTTTTCCTACATTAATCTAGTAGCCATGCCAGCACACCAATCCCATTCATTCTCTTTAATTAAGAAAATCATAAAAAAAAGCTCATCTACTTAAATGGACGTCATACTTCTTTACATATGTGCTGTCATAATTTATAACTTTTTCTGAGACAGCTTAGTAAACAATTTAGCTCTCACCTTAGTTATTACAAAACAGTGATTATTTAATCTAATTTCTTTCATTTCTGCCATCCCTCAACATGCTTTCCATTTTTTTTTAACTCTGTTCTGATAGGCCTATCACTATGTTATGTTCTCAAAAATCAGACTTATGCTAGACGATTCTTTTCATTTTAACAGCAAAGATGAAAAAGCATTTCCATATAGCATCCCATTATTTACTGCTAATCCCCTGGATAAGACTCCACTACAATAACTGCGTCCATGGATAATTTTAATTAGTTTTACAGACAAGGGATTCCATCGTGACATAAGGCTTCCGTAATAATGGTCTGTGGACACTGCATTTAAGATCCATTTTCCGAACAGGCATTAATTAATTAAAATCTGTCTATTGAAATACTCAGGAAGTTTTCTCCCATACCGAGAAGGTTATAGCAGTCTCAACAGAAGTGAAATACCAAGCTTTAGAATTATTATTATTCAGTAGTGAAGATTTCGTCTTGCCTGAACATGCATAACTTAACCATCTACGTCTTACTTCAGAACAATCAAACATTCGGGACTTCCGCATGTCTTTTATTTTATTGTATTTTATTTTTTTGACATTAAACTTTCTGTTTCCTTTATTTCGTAAGCATTCCATCGTCATTTAGGATATAGATAACTGATTGGCATTCGCCTTAGTAACCACAGTCGCTTTTGTTTGTAAAGCTCTTTTTAATTAGTAACTGGAGCTTGTGGTTTTCAGTTAGAATTTAGACTGAAAGAATAGGGAAATGTATAATAGTTAAATAGGTTATAGAAAGATCGAACAAGGAAAAAACTAATAAAAGAAAAAATTAAGGTCAAAAACTCCTGATAAATCAGTCAAGAATCCAGTACTGATTATGAGTGTTTTTCTCAAGTATGAATTTTTGAAGTTTCGTCCGGAATATGATTTAAATTTAAAAGTTTTTAGCTAAATCTCTAAGGTAACAATATCTTGACTGTAGATTTCGCGTTTTGCAATGGTGGTGATTATAAAACTGGTTGAATTTCGGATACTGTTCAACTTACTTCCATTCCATCCTGCGAGAATAATTGCACAAAATTATTATGAACTAACCGTTACCGGAATAGCTCATTGATATAAGAATCTTATATGTTGTACTCTCCAGTGCTTTAACTAGATGATGATTGCTTGTTGATGCAAATATCTTTATAAACACACATAAAGAATACCTTACATCATTTATATTTAAATTATTGAATATTCTGTAAATTGAAGCCTTTCGTTTACATACTTATACTTTACTAAATATCTTGACTGGATGCTAATCTTTTTCTCGCAATGAATTCAATGTCAGAGCCCTTTTGTGCGGAAATCGTAGCATTTACTTTCTCTGACTCTTTATGGACTTAAGTGTCCTTTGTTGTAGCGATTGCACGAGTCACACATACAGTAAACGGTACGTCAGTGCAGTAGTTTGTAGGTGACACCTAATTCTAGAAAGTGGCGTGAAATTAGAGTGCGGCTTCTACATATCAAGATGAAGGGTAGACCAAATGAAGGGAAAGCGGTTGGACGGATGAAGACAGAGTACTCGTGAATTACTCTGTCACTTGTTTAAATATGAAGAATTTAGCCGGCTGGTGGATAAAGGTTCCTAATTGTTTGCCAGGAACAAAATGACATGTTATTCATGAAGGTGTACTGTTCCCATTCTAGAGATATTAATTGGAAAGAATTGTTTTATTCATCTTTTTTTTTTATATTTTGCATAATGAAAACCATTAGGTAAATTGCTCTGTAGTTAATAATATTGCATGGAATTCAGTTGGGTATGATAATGTTATTTTAGTAAGGTTAATTAGAAATGGGAAGGACCATCTCTTTTTTTTGTTCTTTATCCTATCCACACTGTAACGTTTATCAGGCTATTTTTTAAAAATGTAAGGTTTGGGTATCACAAATATTATTTTTAAGTCTTATAAGATTTCGTCATGCAATTTACAGTATTTGCATTTACTGTTTTATTTTGTACTTTCTTCAAGAAAACATTAAGGAATTTGGCTGAGAATGTACCAGAAAACCTTCAAGTGTTTCTATTTCCGTCGCTTTTAAGATATATATATGTGCAATACCAATTAGTTGGTAATAACTTTTAGACACATTTAAGAAGAATTATTATACCTCTTTACAACTAGAGATTTTCATTAGCAGTGACCTAAAAGGAAGGAAATCCTTTGACATAAAGGAAGAGAGTAAATCATGAAATGTTTTGATATTTGCCATAATTTGTAACGCCCTGGTAAATGCAGGGAATAAAAAAAAACTTGTATCACATGACTCTTTAAGGAAATTATTTATGTGCACGTAAACTTTGTTGGTGATATAATCTTATTTCATGCACTGACTAGCGCGTTAGAAGAAAACTTAGGAATTTCACTGTTCAGTTAGAATATTAGGTATGCATCAATAGTTCAGATATTTTAGATGACCAAATTAAGATTTCCGTTATAAAGAGATCGGTTTACGCATATTACCAAGGTAGGTTTAATGAGGATAACTAGGCAATTACTACAAATGTGATATGTTGTATTTATGAAAGGCAAAATATTAATAGTTAGTAACAGAAAGTTCTTCCTTATAAGTACCGTGACAGAAATGCAACAAAATTCTTAAGTCCTTGTCAAGCAAAACTTATACAACACCAGAAATCCCTCGTTCTTATAAAACTGCGTCTATTTAGGAAGTTTCACCTCGTAAGAATGTTTTATTCATCTTTTTTTAAAAATTGAATGATGTAAAAAAGCAATGATAATGCAATGATAACAAGCAGTTGGGAATTCACATTTTTTAGGAAGATATTTTTCTTGCAAGAATTACGCAGCATGGGAAAACCATTTCCTTGCGCCACAATCAGTTTTGCCATCATGCCCTCGACATAAAGCTATCAATTGGTGTGTGATGAAACGAACTGAGATTTTTGAGAGAGGAAGATGAAAAAATATAAGATGGAGAAGAAATCACCATTTGATTTGAACTCACTTCAGAGCGTTTAAAAGTGAGGTTTCCATTTATTTTGTATCAAACAAGTTTATCTTTCAAAATTAAATAAACAAGGGTGGGATGTATAGAGAAATGCTCTAAAGTCTTTGCCACCTTCAAAGCTTAGTTTTAGTTTTCATAAAAACTCTTGAAGGGAAAGGACAAGGCATAGGGTTGGCATGAATCTTGATAAAAATGTTAGCAGCTAATCTCCGAAGTATGAAGTATGGTATAACGAGGTGGCGAGTAAGAGGCAGGTTCAAGGCATTCTGATTTACTGACACAAAATCTCTGACAGGTCAAGAACTCTTGCAGTAGCATTTGACATTAGCAAAAAACAGAGGGAAGCCTGTATACAGTCAGATGTGTTTTCTCACACCTGAAGAATGGTCAAGCAAATCTATGATATAATTTAGGAAGAGATTTCAAATACTTATGGTTGGAAAAACATAATCTTACACGCATTAGTAAATTACAGTTCTAACAAAAAGGATATAAAATTCTGCTGAAAAATGCATAAAATGATCATTTGAATCAGGAACTGTAGATTTTGTTTGAAGCGAGATGCCTGTGGTGAGCGACAGATCTGGACATCAGGTGCTCCTCCCCACCCTGAAAGTAAGCCTAGGAATGGGTCTCAGTCTGTATAGGCTGGTTTTAATCCCAGTCGGTGGAGATAGGTGATTCTCCCATCAACTTCAGCTGATATTTTCTCTGCAGTGTGGTCCCGAGTAGGCTGGAAGGTGGGCCCGTGAGAGATCTGTTCTTGACGCATACTTTATTCTTTAAGGACGGGGATGTATTCTTTTTCTAACTCGTGATATTGTCTGCCAGCATGATATTTTCAATGCTCTACAGGCGTCTGGAAGTATTGTAGGCTCTAGTGCTAAAAAGGATCTTCGGTATTGTCAATGTACCATGACGTTTCTGCCAGCGATTCGTTGAATGCTGTGTGTGGGAAAACTGTTCTTAGTACTAGCAAGACCCAGTGTATTCCTTTCTCAATTCCCGTTTGACATCTGGCGGTGGTGCTGATTGATGATGTAGTGTAACGCTCCACCATCTGTTCACTTCTGGGTTGTGCTGTTGTGTGAAATGCATTTTGTCCTGAGGCTGGTGTTGCAGGACGCTCCATAAGGTGTAGGTGAGTATTTCCTCTGTCGCCATGTGCAGCAGTACTCCATGCCTGCTGACCCAGTCTATTAGTGCTTTCACTGCTCTCTTCTGTCTGCACCATACTGGTATTGCTTCTGGCCCATCTGGTTTTCCTGTCAGTGATGGAGCGAAGAGATCCTGTTGCCATTCAGAGGGGGGCAGGGGTCCCATGATGCTCGGCGTTTAAGGATGTGGTCCAGTCATAACTTTGTT
This sequence comes from Macrobrachium rosenbergii, assembly GCF_040412425.1. NCBI lineage: Eukaryota > Metazoa > Arthropoda > Malacostraca > Decapoda > Palaemonidae > Macrobrachium > Macrobrachium rosenbergii. The sequence continues at coordinate 39,832,818 of NC_089792.1, read as the reverse complement.
GTCTGGAATTCTCCTATCCAAGTACTTACTTTAAATTTTTGATGTTTGGCATGGGAGGTATTCTCTTGCCCAAGACTTTTTGATGTCACCTTCATTCCCCACCAGATGTTACTGTTCCGACAAGGCTGGTGTGGTGGATCTGGCGATGGGTGGGACAGGTTGTGGAAATGAGTTGAAGAGCTTTCTTTCTCAACCTAATGGTAGGTATGGGTGGTATCCAGTACGACTGGTCTACAGGCAATGATCGTCTCTCCATCGTTGATCGATAGGCATTCCGATTTATGGATGGTTGTCCCGCCGAAAATCCTCTGATGGTCAATCATTCTTCTGAGCTGATGCTATTTGGGATTGAAAAACAGTATGGATGGTGTTGTATACGTTTCAGGAAAAAGCATCACCACATTGTTGGAAGGAGCCCTTTAAGTATCTGATGGTGCAAGCGTTCTGCTAGGGCAATATGTCAACGCTGTTGTCTTGCTGACCATCCATTTTTGCTCTTACGAAGGCAATTACCAGCGATAGGTTGTCCATCTGCACCACGATTGTGTGTCCCAAGAAAATGCATAAAGTGGTGGGTGGCTCTGTGGTTGCCAGTAACTCTTGGTTGAATGTGGAGTGCTTTTGTTCTGCTGAGGATAGCCTCTTGCTGAAGAATACCAACTGTTGTGACCATCGTCTGTGTCTTGTTAAGTACTGCCTATCACTGTGCTACTCATTATTCCATTGCTAGTAAAGACCTGGGTAAGGGAAAGATTAGTGTGGCAGCAGAGGTGATTGCTTGTTTTTTTGTGAAGGCTTTATCTTGTTTTTCATACCCCATAGTTTTTATTTTCCTTTTAAGCAGTCTATATCGGGCCATTATTTCCCAGCAGGTTGGGTATGAAAGCGGTGGTAATAGTTAATCATTTCCGTAAATTCTTGGACTGCTTTGACTGTTGTTACTTTTGGGAAATTGGTGATTGCTTGGACCCTCGTTGGATGGATGGGTACCGTTCTCAGCCAGCACTCTGCTGGCCCGTGTTGATTCTCCGACCCGGCCAGTGAAGTAGTTTTTTATTTCTGGTGATAGTTTTTCATTTTCCTTTATAATGTGTATTCAGATTCAACAATAATCTGTAGAGTCCCGTTCCTAGGTAACCAGTGGTTGGGTAGCCACGTAAAATAAATCTAATTCTTCAGGGCCATCCCTAGGAGAGCTGTTAATCAGCTCAGTGGTCTGGTTAATTGTAAGATATACTTAACTTTTTTTTGGACCCTTGTCGGGAGGGGCTTGACACCTTCGGGGCTTATTTGGTGGCCAAGGAATTCCACTACTGTTTTTGCCAATTCGCATTTGTCTTTTCGGATTATAAGTTTGTTGTTTTTTAAGTATTTGCAGGACCCACCTGACGTCTCTCGTGTGTTATTTGATGTTGGTGCTGGATATCAGTATGTCGTCGACATAGACGGCACAGAAAGGGTGGATCTCCAGGATTTAGGTCAAGCTTGCTGAAGGTTGCACCTGAGTTCCGAAGGCTGAAGAAGCTGTACTTGAAAGTGGATGTGCTGAAATGTGTGATAATGGCCATTTTTTTCTATGTCCTCCTTCGCTACGGGACAGGAGAGTATCTCTTCAACAGGTCGATCTTCACTTAAATATTTTGGCGCCTTCCATCTGGTTGGTTATGTTGGCGATGTTTGACACTGGGTACCTGTCAGGTACTGTCTTGATATTGAATCTCCAGTAGTCGCCACAGAGTCACCATGTTCTGTCAGGTTTTGGTACCATGTGTAGGGGAAATGCCCAAGGACTGGAGGCTTTTTTGCATTTTCCATTTCCCGGAAAGCTTGTTTGGCATGGACCAGTTTTTCTGGGGCCAAACGTCTAAAATGGGCGTACACTAGGGACCTTTGGTGACTATGCGGTGCTGGATGTGGTGCTTTGCGGGTTTTGGTGGGATTTGTGCTGTAGGGCGTCCATAAATACCTCGGGAACTCTGTTGGAGACTTATCTCTGGTGCTGGGTTGGCGTGCATGTGGATGGTTATGGGGCCGGGTCATGTGATCTACGCTGTTTTCGCACATCTACCAGCATTATTTTTTTAGGAAGTCTATACAAAAGCCCAATTCTTATGCTGCTTCCTGACAAAGAGCAAGATGTACTGCTTTTCTACCTGAACCAATTCATGGTCTTTGCTGTATGTTTCCATCGGGGCTCTGCTGTGGTGGACACCTGGGGTGTGCTGGGGTTGGAGTTGGCGTTCGTGGGTTGGATTATGGGGACTGCGATAGTTTGCATTGCGCGGTGTCGACCAGGAACTCTGTTTTGATCTTTTAGCCTCACAGTAATGAAAAACGTCGGCGAGTCTTTTGGCTCTACCTGGGAAGAAAATTGCAGAATGGCAGGTGTGGTTTCTGTTGCAGGAGCATACAGTCTGCCCACGTGATGTTTATTTTGTTGGGTCGCTGCTGCGACCACTTTGCATGATTTTGACATGGTCATCATTTCTCATTTTGGGCTTCCTGAACCTCAGTGGTTTGACAAATGCCCTTGGAGATATTCTTCTATTTTTGAGCTTGTGCCAGTTTGTTTTTCCACCTGGAGCTCCTGTGGTAAACGTAATGGGGCGGCGAGTCCTCTGGATCACTGTCTGTCTTTGTGTTGGTCTGTTGCTTTTTGTGGTTGTGGGGCAGCTGCTGCTAGTGGTTGTGTAAAGCTCCCATTGACTTGTGGGCCAGGTGGACAACTCATGTCCCAAATGTCTTCAGGAAACCATCGGGTTCATGATTAATGCATTGGGGATGATGTTCGCGACTGTTTGGCGTGGTAATTTTGTGATAGCACCTCTCTGGGTCCAACAGTCTCTGGTGGCTGTGCTATCTGGCCGCGGATCATAACTAGCTGCATGCAGTTGCTTGTAGATGTGCGGAAAGGCAACTGCTGGTCTCTATTGCTGCCTACTTTGTCTGGGAATTTCTTGCTCTGAGGGCTGGCAGCATGCAACCTTAGCTCAGCCTTCAGTGTTTCGTAGGTGACGGTTGTCTGTTGGTTGGTGAGCCATTTTACGATCAGCTGAAAGATGTCGTCTGGCAGAAACTCGAGGACAGTGTCGCTCTTGTGGGATGAAGAGGAGATTTTCTTAAACCTGTAGATGGTCTCTGCTCTGAAAAACCAGGCCTCTGGGTTGTGGGTCGTGAAGGGTGGTAGGCAGATGCTTGCTACTGCGGCGTTGTCGCTGGATGGGCTGGTGCTGGCGGTGGCGGCGTTAATCATCTTCTGGGTAACTAGTATAACAAGGCAGTGAGTAATAGGCAGCTTCAAGGTATTCTGATTTATTAACACAAAATCTCTGACATGGGGCAGAACTCAGAGCAAGCAATAAAGGAGTCCCCATTTAACATTGAGTGAAAAACAGAGGTCACAATATATGGTCAGATGTGTGTTTTTATCACACCACACACCTGAGAAATAGTTAAAGCAATTCTATACAATTTAGGAAGAGATTTCAAATACACATGCAGGTTGGAAAGCTTTTGATGCCTTACACCATTAGTAATTACAATTCTAATTTCAGGACATAAAATATCTTTGGAAAAATGCATAAGATCAGTTTGGATCAAGCTCTGGATCTCTGTTTCCTGAGAGGAGGTACTCGGTGCGCGTCATGTATGATTTTGACGAGGATGTCGGGCGTCTGGACACACGCCTCCCTGTGGGCAGGAGCGAGACCATGCTTTTTGTCGTTTTGTAGGTGTAGGGATTACAGGTTGTTATATGCCTTTTGGTTTTGTGGGAGGAGGAGAAAACTATGGGAAATTACACATGAGATGTGGGTAAAAATAAAGAGAAATTATTGAAATAATATATTATTCAGTAGACCAGCTGCAAATTCTTTACCTGAAACAGTTTTATTTTTGAAGTTTAGTTTATAATAGTTTGTGCAGCTTTGTGCAAGAAAGCGTGTGTCAGACAAAAAAAATGTAATCATTCCAATTTCAAATGTTTTCTTTTTCTTCTTCCTCACCATCATTCGTCCTCACTGCTGGTCAGTTATGAGAAATCAAGTGCTGGTAAATTCTGTCTATTAAATGACCTTTGAATAAAACATTCCTAAGTAACTTACCTCATTTTTTCAAACTAGTAATAGCTTATAACATATTTTTAGTTTTCAATTTTTTCTAAGATTCATACGTCGGATTTTCGAAAGAAACTGCAAGGAGAGTTATGAAGAATAGGAGAAGGTGGGTTGAAGCTGAATGAAATAGAATGAAAATAACTTTTCTAATAATGTTCGATGCCAAAGATATAACAAGGACAATCGATATCAACATAAAAACAGATTCAGTTGTTTGCAATGCATGAAATGGACACAACACAAGACAATGAAATTGATTGAGAGAGAGAGAGAGAGAGAGAGAGAGAGAGAGAGAGAGAGAGAGAGAGAGAGAGATTTATCTGAAGGTGAGCCAAAGGTCGGAGGTCAGTCGTAAGTGAGAGGAATATCATGTCGTTGGCACTCTTCTCACGAAAGAAGGAAAGGGAATGAGAGGTCTTGGAGAAGGAAGAAGGAGAGAGATGTTTAATGGAAAGACAGGAGACGAGCGTGAAGGAAAAGAAGGAAAATAGTATCCTGTATGTTTCAGAAAGAGGAGATAATTTTGGTGACGTAAAGAATTTTGATAAGGTAGATGCCACTGGGTGTGCTTTTACATGATTTATTTTAGGATTGCGGTATTAGAATTTCATGTTACGAGTTTACACATTTATTCCGAAACAGTTATGTCTAGTAATGTATACCTCATTCAGTTTTATCTAGATTCGGCTGTAGTTTAAGGTATTTATTCTAGAAAACCATATCATCAACACTATAGTTAGTGTCACATTTGACACTGGGATTTCTTGAATACTGGTTGTTAGTGCTTACAGCAGTGTTCAGACCTATAGAAAATTTACCCCTGATACAAATAGTGGAATTTATATCTAAGCGTATCATGCAAAAATAGTATTTATATAATGAACAGGGATGAAAATTTTAGGAGCTCCTTGTACACGATAGTCACTACACTTAAAATGAAAATAATTTATATGACTTATGATATTAATGCCTGAGGTGAAGGGATGTTAATTAAAGTCATTCCTATATGTTTTCAAATCTAAGAAAAGACTTTGCTTCATATAATGTACTTTTGCACTTCCCTCAATAGTAAATTGTTAATTTATCCAGTTAATACTATAGCTTAACTTTCCGTTTCTTTAAATCATCAAGCTGGACCAGCAAGTTTTTATAACTTCGAGTTATCCATAAATAAATGGAAAACCTTTATATTAAAAAAAAAAATATGCATTTCAATGTACATTCCAACACCTATTAATTTCTTACAGGCAAGTATCATGTTTTCATTTCTTCTTCATAACCATCATATATATATATATATATATATATATATAGTATATATATATATATAACTAAATTCTATTATATAAATGATATATATAAATATATATATAATATAAATTATATATATATATATATATATATATATATATATATATATATATATATATATATATATATATATATATTATATATATATATATATATATGATTATAATCACTTTAGTACGTGATTCAATTATCACAGATTACTTCAGGTGACCGTTTGAAGGATATTTCAAGCCATTGAAGAAGGACTCATACAGAGTATTAGAAATCACACATAAATATACTACAGGAACAGTTGACGAACATACACAACCGTTTGAGACTAATCCACCCATAGGCCGGTGTCGAGGTAATCGATATCAAAACTCATTTGGCTAAAAATCATATACTCTCAGGGGTTTAAATGATAAAATACTTCATAGGCGACATCAGATCTACACCTGACAGGTGTCAGGAGGCAAGGTTGGAAAATCACATTAGCACTGCTACCCCTATCTTAAGAATTTTGCTGTTAATGTCACATTTAAAAAAATAAAACAATGAAACGTGTACTTATCAAGAACTCTCCCAACAATACTAAAGGGTGTGTATATAAAATTCCATCTAAGTCTTGTGACAACTTTTATATTGGCCAAACAGGTAAAGCACTGGAAAAGAAAATAGAACAGCATAAAAAATGTGTGAGACATACACAGGGGAACAATGGTATTTTTGTACATGTTAGTGAGAACACTCATGCTATCAAATGGGAAGGGGCAAAAAGGATTGTATATTCTAATAATGCACCGGAAAGGATTATCATTGAATCTAGCTTCATAAAAGAAAGTTACAGTCATAATATGAATATCAGTCAAAGGGATGTATAAACTTGATCCTTTAATATCAAAAGAAATTTGTAAATTGTTTAAGTTTTAAGGTAGGCAGTAGAGATGTAAGGAAATAAGATTATCATATTTGTAAACAGCATGGGGGCAGCAGTGCTAATGAGTTTTCCAACCTCGCCTCCCTGATACCTGTCAGGTGTGGATCTGATGTTTATCGGTATTGTCCCATTTTTAAACTTTAAAATCACTACCATTCTCCTCCCTCCTCCTCCTCCTCCTCCTCCTACAACAACACGAGATTCTGAAAAGGCTGGCGATTCGAAGTATATTGTGATTTTTAGCCAAATGAGTTATGAAGGCTACTCCCACCTTGACACTGGCCTGTGGTTGGATATGTAGTCTCAGACAGCTGTGTATGTTCGTCAGTACTGTTCCTGTAGTATATATATTTGTGACTTCTAATACTGTGCATCAGTCCTTCGTCAATGGCTTGGAAATAAAGTCGAAACTGGTCAGGACCTACACCCCGTCTCTTATTTTTCACCTGTGGTAATGTGTGACATATATATATATATATATATATATATATATATATATATATATATATATATATATATATATATATATATATATATATTTACATATACATACACATATATATACATATACATATACATATACATATTCAGGTACCTCAGATCCCTATCTGAGCCTGGTCAAATACCCTATGATGTTTTTATAAATAAAAGGACATCAGTATTTCCGTGGTGCAGATCTCTCTCTCTCTCTCTCTCTCTCTCTCTCTCTCTCTCTCTCTCTCTAGGTGTTTTATAAAGTCATATCCATCCGGAGCCTCTCGTGTTAGCATTTCATGGTGTCTCCCTCATCGTATCCATCATTATCCCAAATTAGATCCCGTTTCTCTTCATCATTATTTCTAATTGAATCCTTTTAATCCTATCATTCCCTTTTTTATACCTTTCATTGCAGTTTCTCTTCCGCTCCTCCACTCTCTGCCTTCCACCCCCTTCCCCCCTCTTACATTTTTAATTAGCTGATTCACTATCATGAGAATTAACATCATTTGCTGTTGTGTGCTAATTGGAAGGGAAGGGGGGCACCTGCCCCCTTTTCGCCCACTCGTCACTCGCCTAACTAATAAATTGGATCGGCATTCGCGTGGTATTGACGTTTCAGGGGTTGAGAGGGGGAGGGTTGGGGGAGAGGGGATGAGGCGGACATCCCAGACCACTTCTTTTTTTTTCTGTGGAATTCTCACAGCGTCAATTTGTCTTTATTTTATGTAAACATTATATCCAAACGAGGTTACATCTTTCTGTAGTTAGTAATAGCTAGTCACCGTGTAATTTCGCAATTTTAAAACCTGGGCGTTGTACAGTTTTCTTTTAATGGGTGCTCGCTTTTTCTGCCCTTTTTTATCAGTTGAAAACAACACTATCAGTTTCACTTTTTACTCATAAAAAGCATTTTCTAACTCGCTATGCATTTATTTTTTCTGTAGTGGGTAGTTGACATTGACCTTCCATCTTTGAATTCTCACAAGACTTCATAGATGCTGTGTGATTTGTGCTTTCCTCATAAGTTGTATTGTTTACGGGGGAGTGGGGAAGAGCATTTAACCAGCGCTGCAAAAACTGTGGCCCCAAGTATAAAACGGTACATCATGCCCTTGGAAAAAGAAAAACAATCAAAAGTTCTCGGAATGATAAGAGTTTTCTTTTTTCTGTAACAACTAGATCCATAAAATAAAAGTGGTTTTTATTAAAGACTTCAGATTTTATATTTTTTGTTATAAGGAAATATTTATCGTTGAGTGGTGTCATTTGTATTAGTTTTATTTTTACTTTTTGGGTTTAGCTCTTTTTTTTCATTTTGCAATTTTTTGCATTTTGCATTTTTTCGATCACATCAGAAACTATTCCCGGAAATATCTCTGATGTTAATCTAAAAAGTTGACGTCCTTTGTGCTTGCTTGCATATATTTGATGTATATTTGCACGTTTAAGGCATTTGTGAATAGCCATTCGATTTGCAATGATAACATTACATCTAAGAGTATTATGGTTCTGATTCCATTTTAGCAAGTGTGGTTACTGCCGTTTTTCCTTTTAGCAACCCGTCACGATATCATGATATCTTGACAAGTCCCGTTTTTTTCCAGATTCTAAATATCAGTTTCGCATGATTTAAAGGTATGGTATTTCTCCTCGAATTATGGGCATTATGTAGTTACCATATATTTTTTCTGATTACCAGTGATTTGTACGTATTTTTATTCCTTTAAGTGCATTCTGACACAAGAAAGTTTGAACCTTACACATAGACCTGTTTTGGGGTGTCATGTTGGCAAAATAAATTTCCGAGTATGATGAGCATCGTCTTTGAAGAAAAAATCTAACTGTTGTTTTTATGGCAAAAGGTGAGAAATTTTCCATTCCTTAGGCAAGCAAGTAGTTGCATCCTTAAGACTCTTGAGTGCCATGTGTAAAAGACTTTACTATCTAAAATCGCTAATCAGTGATCAGCTGAGAAAATGGCTGATTACTTGACAGTTTTATTCTCATGGTCATATATTGCTTTGCCTACAAAACGGGGGAAAGCTGGGATGTTTTAGAACAAAACTTTACTCTTTGTTATTTCATTTATTCATGTTTTGTCTGTGGAGTAAATTGTAGGATCCATTCTCAAGTTACTCATACATTTTTATAACATGGAACTGAAAGTTTCTTGACTATTTGCGACCCTAAAAAATTTTTTTTAAGATTTTTGGACAACCATACCGTTTCAGACTATATTTGAATTTTGACCAAAACAGACAGACGCTAAACGTGGAGGAGGCCAGGAGGAGAGCAACAAGAGCCTCGGGATGAGATCGGCTTCAGAGATCAAACTCATTCACGCATTGTGATACTGGATTTGAACTCTGATTTTATTCCTCGTTGTCCTTTTTCAGAATTTGAACCTTTATTTACATCGAAAATAGGGAACAATTCAATCTGAGGCGCAGAATAACTGTCGCAGCAGCTCGGAAATAGTCGTTTGAAGGATGACAACAGGAGATGTTTTATAAACAGCAAAATATTGGAAAAATCGAAGTAACAATATAGTATTTCATTCTATATATGATACTACTAAATCCATTTCCGATATCTAAAGCTTTCTTCCTCGTAGTTTTTAAGGCATTATCACACGCGCGCACACACACGCAAACACACACACACACACACACACACACACATATATATATATATATATATATATATATATATATATATATATAAATATATATATATATATTTACATACATACATATTATATATATATATATATATATATATATATATATATATATATATATATGTATATATATATATATATAATAAATAATAAATATATATATAAATATATTCTATATATATAATATATATATATATATATATATATATATATATTATTGTATATATATATATATATATATATATATATATATATAAAATGTGTGTGTGGAGTACCACATTGTCTTTAAATATAATTATATATATATATGTATATATATATATATATATATATATATATATATATATGTATGTATGTATATATGTATGTTTCTGTATGTGTATGTTACGTAGGTTACCAAGGATAATGTATGGTAGGAATTTGATTGGGAAGGTGAGACAGTTAACAGAAAGATTAGTAAAATAAGAACAGTGTGCGTTTCAAAAAGGTAGAATGGACTGATCAAGTGGTTATTGTGATGACTTTAAAAGTACAGCAAAAGGAAGAAGCTGTCTTACGCATATTTGAGAAAGACTTACAGAGATGTAGGGAGGCAATATAGAGTGTATTGAGGATGCATGCCAAGGGTGGTGAGCTGCTGAGAGTATTTAGACGAGATGGTGATTGGTTTCAGAGTATGTTGAGGATGCATGTCAAGGATGGTAAGTGCTGTTTTTAGACGGATTGCTGGTTTCAGAGTATGTTGAGGATGCATGTCAAGGATGGTAAGCTGCTGAGAGTATTTAGACGAGATGGTGACTGGTTTCAGAGTATGTTGAGGATGCATGTCAAGGATGGTAAGCTGCTGAGAGTATTTAGACGAGATGGTGACTGGTTAGGTGTAAAATAGGGGATGAGGTCACTGTGTGTTGTCTCCATAGGTGTTTAATGTGTTTTATAGATGAATTTATAGAATTCGCGGGAAGGACAGTATGTATAGTTGCAAAATTGATTGCCTAGAAAAAAAATTGTTTACAAATGAATTGGGAAAGAGATTTTTGCGGACGATTTGCCAGGGGAGAAAATCGAGAGTAAATGTGGTAAATAATGATGTTATCAAGGTAAATAGGAAACAGGAAGATGGCAGATGGATGGCGGTTGAATAGAAGCAGTTGATTTTTATATGTATTTCGGAGATGTACATGATGGCAGGGTAGAGAAGTCACTCACAGAATAGTCTAGACAATGTTGGTAGCAGGATGCGTGCAAAGGACTTGGAGTGTCTGGAAAGCAAGGTCGGAGTCGAGTAATCATACACTCGTGTATATTACTGAAGTGCCGATGTTAAATGCAGGTGAGAGAAAACGTGTGTAAGCTGTTGAGATAAAATGTCTGAGTAGAATGTTGGGCGTTGTAAGAACTGGAATAGTAAGAAATGTGGAGACACGTAATATGTGGCGAAAAAGTTAGTATAGGTGATTGGATAAGTTCTTTTAAGTGTTTGAGCTATTTGGAAAGAAAGGAGATCAATAAGCAAATGTAAAAGAAATTATAATTTGGAAGTGTTGCGAAAAGGCGGAGAGAAACACCTGCCAGGTTTTGGACAGAAGGCTGGAGGAGGTATTGGAAAGGGAAGGCCTTATTGTTACCCATGAAGCGCTACACTACGTCCAAGTTACAGGTAATTGGCGCAATGGTGTAGGGTCATAAACAGTAATATTGTGTAAGTTTTCTGCATAAAATTCATTCACAGTACAGTAGTTAAAATGCGAATGTATCAGGGATCACTGACCGTCTTTTTCTTCTAAGAAGGCATCCCCTGTTGGGGATAACTGTAATTAGTATATATATATATATATATATATATATATATATATATATATATATATATATATATATATATATATATATATATATATATATAATATAATATAATATATATAAATATAATATAATATATATGTAATATATTGTGGGAAAAGTTTTTAGGGAGAACAGTTATCTGAATATGATGGACTGCAATATGTTTGATCATTTGGTGAACATTAGTATTCCATTTTATTTCATCTCTTGTTTTTTGCAATCCAGTTATGTTAGATTTTTGTCAAATGAATTACTTTGGGTAACGCTTGTTTCGCTGTAGACCTGAGAGAGAGACAGACAGACAGACAGACAGACAGACAGAGAAAGAATGTGTGTGTGTACAGATGTGCATTGCCAGTAGCTTTTTGATGCGGTCACTATCAAGCTACCAATTGATGGGACTTACCGACTTTTTAGCAAAAGGTAAGCAATGAAATTTCTCTCTCGACTGTGTAGCATTATTTATATATATATATATATATATATATATATATATATATATATATATATATATATATATATATATATATATATATATATATATATATATATATATATATATATATATATATATATATATATATATATATATATATATATATATACATATATATATATATATATATATATATATATATATATATATATATATATATATATATATATATATATATATATATATATGTATATATGTATATATATATATATATATATATATATATATATATATATATATATATGTATATATATATATGTATATACATATATGTATATGTTTATATATATATATATATATATATATATATATATATATATATATATATATATATATATATATATATATATATATATATATATATATATATATATATAATATTACACAGTCGAGAGGAAATTTCATTGCTTACCTTTCACTAAAAAAAGTCGGTAAAGTCCCATCTATTGGTAGCTTGATAATGAGCACATCAAAAAAGCTACTGGCAATGCGCATCTGTACACACACACTGTCTCTCTCTCTCTCTCTCTCTCTCTCTCTCTCTCTCTCTCTCTCTCTCAGTTCTACAGCAAAACAAGCGTTACCCAAAATAATTTATTTGACAAAAATCTAACATAACTGGATTGCAAGAAACAAGAGATGAAATAAAATGGAATACTAATGTTCACCAAATGATCAAACATATTGCAGTCCATCATATTCAGCTAATTTTTCTTTTTAAAAACTTTTCCCACAATAGGTCAAAGTCCAGTATATTCCCATTGAATACATCTTAACCTCTTTCTCAGCGAAACATCTGAAGAAGTCAAATAAAACCGTTTTTAAACAAATGCATAAAAATAAAGGTATGGGAATTCCTCCCATGTTACTTATAAAGTGCACACAATGTGGAAAATGCTTGACGTAAGTGAGATATATGTTAAATGAAAAGAACAATCTACAGTTTGGGAAATCTAAAATGCTTCCTACCTCCAAACAACAATGTCCACAATTCTTAATTGACAGGTCTTGAACCACAGAGTCTTCACTGAAGACTTCGAATAATATTCGGTGTTGATCTTCGAGTGGCAATTTCTGTGATAACTAGTCTCTTAACACCCTGGGACTCCACCCCCCAAAAAAACACACCTACGAATGCATTTGCTGGAACCTGGACATTTCCGGCAAATGCACTCACAGTCTTGTCGCTAGGCAGGGATGTTCTCACGTCTCCAGAATATCTGACGTATTTAACACTTATACAATTCTCTAATCAGGATGCATGCCAGAAAACAGCTAACATTCATTCAAAGGTTCTTCCCAACGCCTTAGCCACTTTTTATTGATCAAAAATCTACTGTGTATAGTAACTCATAAAATACTTGTGACCCCTGAGCTTTTCATATATATATATATATATATATATATATATATATATATATATATATATATATATATATATATATATATATATATATATATATATATATATATATATATATATATATATATATATATATATATATATATATATATATATATGTATGTGTGTGTGTGTGTGTGTGTGTGTGTGTGTGTGCACAATATAATTCAACAGATATGTATGTATGAACTGAGACTGCCTCATATCCGTTGTAGCTGAATGGTTTTAGCGTGGGTTCGAACTTGTCCATAAATAGAGAAGAGGGCATTGAGAATCACAAACACATACACAATTATTTACATAGGGAGCAAGGGAGATAGATAATCTAAGTTATAGACTTCTGCCTTCAGTATAGTGCTCAGATACAGTGAATATTGTATCTACCTGCAAAATAATCTGTTCCACGTGGTGTTTACCCGTGGATCTGACAAAAAC
>NC_089792.1:39789138-39814138 GCF_040412425.1 Macrobrachium rosenbergii | reverse complement strand
TATATATATATATATATATATATATATATATATATATATATATATAAGTAGGCATTTTACCTATGCGGAAGCAAACACATTTTTGGAAATCTCCCAGGAATCTGTAACCGTTGGCCCTCTCTGTGCGCTTGGCGTGCGCGCGCCTGCGTTTTCGAGGGACTAGTCTTAACCCTCTGACTGTCAACTGTCTAATTATCGTTTTTACCGTTTGTAATACAGATGGTGGCTTGCCTGCCGTTTTAAAGAACTAATGCTAACTTCTATTCCCAATGGTGACATTAATGCAGAAGCTGTTGTTTTTCGTCAGTTATCCCCCTGCGTTGCATTTTATTATTCTTATTTTATTAAATTTGTCAATGGTTTAGTCTGGATATATCCAGTTGGACGCTTTTATCCTTTGGTTTTTGTCATGAAAAATTATGTTGAATATTTCACTTTCCTTTATGGTTCATATCCCTGTTGAATTTATGGTGGTATACATTTCGTTGTAGCTGTAATAATATAATACTAATAATATGCAGCCCAAATCCTTTTAATGTAGAAAAAAAAACAGGGACTATAGTAATACCACAATAAAATTATAGTATACTTTTGTTATAACAAAAATGAAAGTGATGGTTATGCATTTAATGTAGAAAAAAAACCCTCAGGGACTATAGTAATAACACAATAAAATTATAGTATACTTTTGTTATAACATTAAAAATGAAATTTATGGTTATGAATCTTAACACTGTAAAATTGTAATATTGTGAAATTTATGGTAGATTCTCAGTCATATTGTAATATTTAATCTGTATGTTGTCAACTTCTTAAAATAATTTGGAGTATTTGAAATTTTGTTGGTTCATATTAATATTTTCAAAAATGAAATCCTCAGCAATCTTCTTGTTTACATAACTGGGGGTGGCTCCGGGAACAAGCACAACACAGCAGTCACTAACCCACTGATACCTTAATTACTGAATCGTAAATAAACCCCCAGTGCCCAGACTTCCACATTAGCTGCTCTATTCATATATCAGCAAGAATAAGGAGAACTTTCGAGATCCTAACCGGCTTTCATTAACAGTCTTGTAAAGACAACAGGCCAGGCTCTCGAAATATAAATGCCTAACAAAACACAACAAAATTGTTTTTCGTTACCAAAACACAACAAAATTGTTTTTCATTTTATTCATTATTGAGACTGTATGATATTACGAGAGGCAACTGCTCTTATTGTCATTTTTATTTTTGTGTGTAACCTACTGCACTTTGGTTAAAAACTGAAAATCTATCGACAAACTGATCAAATTGGGTCATATGTCAAACCTCATATATATTTTAGTTTATCCTCATTACGTGCTTTACTTTTGTTTACGCATTTGCCTTATTTTCCTTTGGTGGTTTCTTGTTTTTCTGACCGTTAAACACCTGTTTACAGATGTCACGTAGTCTAAAACACGTGTGGTTGATGGTCTAGGTCCTTCAAAGCCAGGTTTCATGACGGAATGTTTAGTAAAGGGAGATTCAGTCGTGTGTATATATATATATATATATATATATATATATATATATATATATATATATATATATATATATATATATATATATATATATATATATATATATATATATATATATATATATATATATATATATATATATATATATATATAGAGTGTAGGTAGGTAGGTAGTTAGGTAAGTATACACAGAAAGAGAGAGAGAGAGAGAGAGAGAGAGAGAGAGAGAGAGAGAGAGAGTTGCAGTTTTGGTAATGAATTATAATACTAGAACTCATTTTATTTTGCCTTTTATCCAATGATATGGCATTTTATTAAAATCTGTAAAAAAATAACACTTTGAATCTTTGAATTCCCTTTAAATAAATCGTTCTCGGGCTCGGTTTTTCAATGACAGTAAACAAAGTACTGTTAAAAAAAAAAAAAAAAAAAATCTCATTGTTTGTGCTGATGTCTCCAGGTTTTTCAGTTCGGTCGATTTTATCGCAGGAGTCCTGTAAGAGACATATCTTTCCATTATAGGCGTAGTTTATAGTTTTAGAGGGGTGTTTGAAAGCCATTTTCAACTGTAACAGTCCCTGTGGGACCTGTCTGGGATGATCCCATGGTCTTGGACTCACACCGTTAAAGTGACCCCCCACCTTTCCGTCCCCTTAACAAATCTTTTCCCTCCATAACCGCACGAAGGTAGGGAGAGAGACATGCAGGAAGGCCACGGTGCCTACTGCGGGTGGCAGCACATCCTCCTCCGTCCGTAGATATGTCTAGGTTCGACTATTTCACACTAACCGGGCGAAAATATGGCTTAAACCATATTATCACCTTTGCTAGTTTTTTTTAGAAAGTTTAGTTTTGCTGGCTTTCTAAATGGGAAAAGAATTATTTACTAAAAACCGTCATTTGATATAAAATGTTTGCCATTATCATACATCTAGCAACCCTGATGCCCACCTTAGCCCTGACAACCACAACCACCTACCCTCATTTCCCCTCACCCCCCACCGCCGCCATGTGTTCCTGCGTCCCCCTCAGCCTCCGGTTAATGGAGCCCCCTCTCCCACCCCCCTCCCGAACTCAGGGTCCCCTGAACATCATCTTTGCCCTCATCAAGTCAGGGTTACCTTCTCGTGTCCCTTCTCACCACCCACAACCCCCGCCCCCGTCCCCCACCCGTTTCTCATTCCCTTCGCTATATCCTATCCTTCTTCCTTCTCATTTCTTAACCCCACCCCCTTCCAACATTGTGGGTCCCCCTCCTAATCTGCCTTTCTCACCTTTCTCAGAGTCGTTGGTTGTAAGTTTTTTCTACTTAATAAGATACACATTAGGCACATGGTAAATAAAATCATCTACAGAGAAATATTTCTCTGTAGATGGTTTTATTTACCATGTGCCTTATGAGTATCTTATTTTCCTTTGTATTTTTGAAGATTTTGTAACTTTAGCAAATCAGCTTCTATGGTATTTATCCGTAAATAGTGTTCCGGTTGGCAATACACACTTTGCACGGGCGTTTGGCTGGATGCCCTTTTGTCCGTATTTAAGACATTACTTTTCATTCATAAATTTCTATATAAATGTTAAAAAGGTGTTTCTTCTCACTTTGTATCTCTACATGGGTTTGGGGGCTTTATGACAAAATAGAATTTTGTTAAGCAAAAAATAGGTTGGGGAGGAAGGGGGATTAATATTTCATCCTAGTAACATCACAATGTGAAATCATTTTAGCTTATGAGCAACATCTGTTGAGAATGATCCAGATATTTTTTAAATGAAATGTCCTATGTGGTGATAGAACCAATCGAACCTCAATTACATTTGTTAAATGGAAGATTTGTATGTTATTGGCTAACCTTAGTAGGCTCTTATTATTGCAGTGGGATGTTTAGCATGCAATCAAATTTGATTCATATCTACTGAAGATATTCAAGCAGCTTCTTACAGATATCGAGATACTTTACCCCAGTTCTATCAATTTGCAGCAAACAAAATGCAGCCAAATATTTGTTTGCGGTGAACAGCCGCTCTTCATAGACAAGATCTAAAAAGAAAAGTAAACTTTCACTCTTCAGCTTATTCTGTCGAAGCGGTTCAAGAGGCTCCATGCTATTTCCCACTACTTTACCACAATTCCAGCTACTTAGGTCAATTTCTCCCACTTCCAATTCTTGGCCCCGCTGCCACCTTCAGCGTGCCAATTCGAGTAATTTTCCCGCCATTTCCTTCGCGTCTCGAGTCATGCCTTTCCCCATTTGGCCTGGGCGGAGGAAGGGCGGGGGGAAAGGATGCGCACACCTTGTCTCGTGGTATCCTACACCAAGAGGTGTGGGGCGATGGGTGCGGTAGGTAACCGTCCCATTTCCTCCTGCGTGTTGCACCATAATGGGTAAATCTAAGATAGTGTCTTGAATTAGTGGTAATTCCTTTTATACTACTAATCTAGCTACTACCACTAGCCTACTACTACTACTAATAATAATGACAATGATAGTGAAGACTAAATCCTCAGTAATTTTATGTTTAGATTGATGATGAGGGTTAAGGCTTTTGATATACAGTGATAGTTAATGTGGAATTCGCTTTACATTTTCACACTCAGGATATTATGAGATGTTAGAAAATAGGAAACATACCATTATAAAGCACGTAACGACTGTTATAGTAAGTAAAAATTACGGATTTTCATCTAAATAAAAATTTTTGCATAGAAAGGATTCTAAATAAGCCAAGATCATTTTAGTAGAAGTATTCAGACAGCCATACCTTCTGAGTTGGTGGTCCCATTTCCTCCAAAAGCTGTGCATAGTTAGATGCCATAAAGGTGTAAATTCATCAGATAACGTCTGGATTTACGTCTTGAATTAGTTTTTTCACAACGTTAATATCCTTTTTTAACCAGACTACTAAGCTGATTAACAGTTCTCCTAGGGCTGGCCGAAGGATTAGACTTATTTTACGTGGCTAAGAACCAATCGGTTACCTAATAATAACCTAGTAATGACAAAGATAGTGAGACTAAATTCCTCAGTCATTTTATGTTTAGATTGATGATGAATCGAAGAAACAGTTCAGCAAGCTTTTTACATCTTGATAATATAAGTGATAGTTAATGTGACCAGAATTTTTTGATAGCAGATTTACATTTTAATACTCCTCCTCTCCCTTTTACAGGATATTTTGAGATGTTAGAAAAGACGCGTAGAAAACATAACATTATAAAGCATCGTAACCACTATCCCAGGTAATGGATACAGAAGAGGATGAAGAAATTTTACAAAAATATGCCTTTTTCACGGACTTTCATCTAAATGAAAACTTTTGTCATAAGCTTTAAAGAGATTCATAAACTAATGTTTCCTTAAAAAAAATTATTTTTTCCTCCATTTGAAAAAAATCATCATTTCTAACATTGGTGCTACCAGAAGTATTTGTTTACAGTATTCATCCATATACCACTTTTGATTGGTTGGTGCTTACAAAAATTTGCCCATTTTTGATGCATTTTCATCAAGCTCTACCATTGATAGTAATGAATTAATGAATATCTGGCCTAATCGGCATTGCTAGGACTGGTTTCGGAATGATGTATTTTTGATGAGGAAAGTGAGAGCTTCTCAGAAGAAATTGCTGCAACGTTTATTTCATTTCATAAAGCAATAAATTTCTTCATTGTAGTGAACTTTGGCGTAAGTGATGTCTTTCTTTTACTGTTTTTTCGTTTTTTTCCATTTTCTGCTTTGAATGGGTGTCAAGAGAGATGATCCTTTAGGTTATGAAATGCCGGCATTCATATTCTTTTGTCTACAACGTAATTTCTCTGCTCAGAGTGGCCTCCAACTGGTCTGTATACTCTTAGTTTAATGTAGCTCTTCAGACCAGCTGAAATATCCATAGTGGATTGTGATAATAATTTGACAATTTTTTACTTTTCCTTTATGGTGGTAGCCCTCGCAAGTACGGTTTTCTTATTCGTTGCAATGCTGATACCATATAAAGCTGATGGCATTTACGGTACCATGATGCAAAAAAAACAAAAAAAATGGTACTCTTATGCAGAATTTTTTCGCATACTCCGTTCGTTTGGAAGTTTTGCGTTAAGGAGTGCCATTAGTCCTTTCCAAGAATTTGATGCTTCTTGATAAACATCAAACTCTTGGAAAGGACTAAAGGCTATGCCCATGGACGTTTCTGCTTCACGTATAGCAACTGGATTGTCAAGTGGAAAGACAAGTTCATCATTGATTTCTTTTTGGCATAAGACGCGCCTGAACCATAGGTTAGTGGCGATTTTGCTTCACCAGCGTTTTGAAGTTTGAGTAATATTCTTTGGTATGAATAGACACTGCCAAATAATGACTTGCAAGTTGAAAAGTTGGAGCCTACTTGCCCCGTAAAGGGGACAGCCTCTAAAGCCCCAAGTGTCCAAAGCGGAGTGAGCATTGTCCTCCTAGTCTGAAATTATTATTTAGACGCATTTTAATGTGGTACCAAAACGTAAACTTTATCAGTTTGAAAGGGCTAGTTGCAGGCTCACCTTGTTTCAGCCTTGGTCCTCCAGTGGCACGAGAAAAAGACGTTTACCAATTTCACAGTACGTTCCACTTGAAATTTCAACTTAGAAATTTTTTTATTTGTTTCATCTTAAATGATAGACTAAACTGCATGAATTTTTATGAATTGTGCTTGAGCCACTTGTCAAACTATATATATTTTTTCTTAAATCTTGTAAAACTTTGGAGTATATGTAAATTTATATTCTTTGCTATTGTTTTGACTATTATCAGATGGAACACTAGGTGTGAAATTATTTTTATGACATTCAAATGATGTAAATGAATCATTCCTACCATCTTCCATTTGTGACCAGAATTAGAATCATATCAAAGTTGATGTTTTTTTTCTTTTGCCCTTAGTAAGTCGTTCAAAACTCGTTAATGACTACATCATATTTTCTTTCAGGTAAGTCTGATGAATCCTTCGTCGAGACGGGTGAATCGGTAAGCTATTTACGATTTTTTTTTCATTTGATTTTGTATAATTTTATTTTTAGTTTGTACACATTCGTAACAAGCGCTGTTTTGGTCTCATTCAACAGTGAACTTTTATTTCTTTCTTTGCTCTGCAAGGCTGCGATTGTTTTAGTAATTCCTCTTAATTTAAACACAAAATACTTTGTGGTTTATTCAGGTACACCTGTGTCAACCATCAAGAGAGGGTATTATGTAAGCTGTAAATTCTACGCCCAACGTGTGGCAGTTTTTCATTCGGTGTATCAGGTTAGCAGTAGAAAGAAAGAAAAACAGTAGCTTTTGTTTTATGTAAACGGTAGATGGAAAAAATGGCTGTCATGTTATCGTAAATGTCATTATGTACCTCTTTCCCAAGATCCTAACGATTTCCTGTTGCTAATCGGTTAAGTAGTTGGAAATGTTTCGCTATGTAAACGGGGATATTGTTTGCATTAATCATTTACTTTTATAGCTTAAGTCATGGTTTATTAAAAACAAATGTAACAGTCTGAATGAATTATAGATTTGGCAGCAAGACTTGTTAACGAGTGGTTGTCAGAAATTATTTAGATTAATATTTCATGGGAGATTAATTGTCAATGTGACTGATTTCTTTGTCTTGACGCGCTAATTATTTCAGTCTAAATCCACAGTTCTCTAGTCAGCCTTGTTCCTATGAATAGTATTCAGCTGCAGAGGAAAATGAGCATAATGTTCTGTATTACTTTTAAGAAATTGCTTATTAGTTACGCGCAGGAGGATTCGACCTTTTGCATGTACCAGTAGCAAGGAATTTGGGACTTGCAAGTTGAAAGCTGGAATTTGAATGAGAAAACTGTATTCCTATTTTTTAGCATTGGGAAGATTTTACTATTGTAAAAGAGGCTGGTTTGTAGGAAAAGAAGGATTGTAATAGAAGGGATATTATGCAAGAGAGGAATGGTTTTAATGTCAATCGACTGAATAACCTTGTGCAAATTGACTTTTTAACGACTGGGTTGTTGGGGAAGGGACATTTTGCAAAGGAAAGGTGGGTTGTAGAAAACGACATGGTTTGAACGTATGGTAATGATTATTTGAGGAAGGGGTTGTTTGCAAGGGACGGTTTGGTTTCATTGTGAAGGGAGGATTTATTAAAGACGAAGAGGTCTGAAGGAGATGATATGGGTTAAAAGAAAGGGAAGGGTGAGAAGGAATGGATTGCAAGTGACAGAAGGGTTGCTTGAGAAGGTAAGATTTTCAAGGGAAAGGAGGGGTGTAGGAGAAAGCATGCTTTGCATGAGAGGGAAAACTTCACCTGAGAAGGATGCAGCATTTATAAGAGAGTGGAAGGCTCTGGAGAGTGCATGATCACCAAAAAAGGGGAGGGTTATTTACGAAGAAAAGGTTTGCAATAAAAAAGGGAAGGTTATTTGACAAAAAAAAAAAGGTCACAAGAAAGGGAATGGTTGTTTGAGAAGAAAGGGATTTTAAGAGTGAAGGCGTCTAGGAGAGAGTATGGTTTGCAAGAGAGGGAGGGGTTATTTGAGAAGGAAAGGGTTGCAAGAGACAGAGGGGTCGTTTGAGAAAGAAGTGTTTGTTAGAGAAAGAAGCTATGTAGAAGCGAGCATGGTTAGCAAGAGAGGGAAGAGTTACTGAGGAAGGAAGGGTTTGTCAGAGACTGATGGCTAACAGAGAAAGAATGAGTTTGGAAGAGAAAGGAGGTTTGTAGGAGAGGACATGGAAGCAAGAGAGTGAAGGAATATGTGAGATGGAATGGGTTTCATGAGACAATAGTTTTTTTTTTTTTCAGAAGGAAGGCTTCACAATAGAAAAGAGGTTTGTAGGATAATGCACGGTTTGCAAGAGAGGGAAGAGTTTTTGGAGAAGGAAGGGTTGGCAAATGAAAGAAGGGTAATTTGAAAAGGATTGCACTGCAAGAGGCGGAAGGATTGCTTGAGAATTTAGGGTTTGTAATAGGAAGGAGGTTTGTAGGAGAGATCTGTTTGCAAGAGAAGGAATAGTGATTTGAGAAGGGAAGGGTTTGCGATAGCTAGCAGGTTTTATTGAGAAAGACGGATTTGCCAAGACACAGGACGTTTGTAGGAGAGGGCAAAGCGTGCAAGAGAGAAAAGGGTTGCTTTAGAAGTGATGGGTTTTGCAAGAGACAGAAGACTTTCTTTAAAGAAAGGGTTTGTCAGTGAATGACAGTTTGTTGGAGAGGGAATGTTTGCAAGACAGGGAAGTTATTTGAGAGAAGAAAGTCGTTTGTTTGAGACAAGGATTGCTTCTGAAGGAAAGGTATATAAGGGAAAGGAGGGTTGTTGAAGGGAATATGGTTAGCAAGAACGTAAAGGCAAAGAGGTTACAGGAGGCAGAAGTGCTGCATGTGGAAAGAAAATGGTTTGTAAGATGAAGAGATTGTAGGAGAGAGGGCATGGTATTTACAACAGAGGGAAGGTTTATTTGAGAAGGAAGGATTTGCGAGAAACAGAAGGGTTATTAGGGGAAGACAAAGGTTTGTAAGCAATATGAGGGCATGTAGGAGAGTGTGTGGTTTTCAAGAGAGGCAAGGGTTAGCATTTGCAAGAGGTGGAAGTGCTGTTAGAGAAGGAAGGGTTTGCAAGAGAAAGAAGGGTCGTAGGAGAGGGCAGGGTTTGAAGTAGAGCGAAGGGTTATTTTAGAAAGAAGAGTTTGTGAGAGACAGAAGGCTCGTTTGAGATGGAACGGCATGATACAGAGATAAGAGAGAATGGTTTGCAGTAGAGGGAAGGGAAAGGGCCTTGTGAGGGGAAAATGTTTTGTTTGAGAAGAAATTGCTCGTAAGAAAAAAGTTTGCAAGTGAGCAATGGGTTATTTGAGAAAGGCTGATTCGCTAGAGACAAAAGGGTTGACAGAGAAGGAAGGGTTTGAAAGAGAAGGGGTTGTAGGAGATAAGGGTTTGTGAGAAGCAAGGTTTTTGTGAGGAAATGGGTTTATAAGAGAAAGAGGTTTCCAGGAGAGGGCGTCTTTTGGATGTTGAAGAAAGTGTTAAGTGAGAAGAAATGGACTTCAAGAGAGGAACAGTTTTTTTGACAAGAAAGTGTTCGTAAGATAGGAAGGTGTTTCTGTAGAAACATTTTCCCTCGTATTGCAAGAATAAGAGGGATTATTGGAGAAAAAAGTTTTTGCAATATACAAAAGGGTTATTTGAGAAGGAATGGTTTTGAAGAGAAAGTTGGAAGTGTTTGCGAAATAAAAGAATTGCACGAGAGGAAGAATTATTTGAGAAGAAAGGGGTGCAAGAAAGAGAGGAGATTTTGAGGAGAAAATACTTGTAAGAGAAAAGAGAATTTTAGCAGAAGACGTGTTTTACAAGAATTGAAGGGTTATTTGATAACAAACCATTTGCAAGAGGTATTGGCGTTTGAAAATGAATCTTTTGCAAGTAACAGAGAGGTTTTTTGAAGAGGAAGGTTATGTGAGAAAAGGTGGTTGTAGGAGAGGCATTTCTTGCAAGAAACTGAAGGGTTTAAAAGAGATGGAAGGATTATTTTGAGAAAGAAGGCTTGCTTGAAAATTAAGGGTTTGCAAGAGACCGAAGGGTTGTTTGAAAAGGAAGGATTTGTAAGAAAAATGACTATTGTAGGAGAAAAGGTGGTTTGCAATTGAGGGAATGGAAAAAGTTTGCAAGATACAGAGGTGTTGTAAGAGAAAGGAGGTTCATAGGAAAGGACATTGTTTACAAAAGAGTGGAAAGTTTTTTGAAATAATAGAATGGAGGGATTGATTATTTGAGAAGGACAAGATTGCACGAGGAAGGTTGCTTGGCAAAAAAAGGGTTGATAATATAAGAAACCGGTTTTCTTGGGCTGGAGGGAGATTTTGTTAAGAATGAAGGCTGGTAGGAGAGAGAATTTTTCACAAGGTTTGCAAGAGACAGACGGTTGTTTGAGAAGAAAGGGTTTGTTACAAAAAGGGGTGTTGTAAGAGAGGTAAGAAGAAAGGGTTTGTAACAAAAAGGGGTGTTGTAAGAGAGGCCATGGTTCAATAGAAAGTTAAGGCTATTTGAGAAGGAGGCTAGCAAGAGACAGGGAGGGTTACCAGAGATGGAAGGGCTTTTAAGAGAAATAAGGATTGCTGGGCAGAAAATGAGTTGCAAGAGATAAATGATTGCTGGAGAAGAGCTTTTTTTCATGAATGGAAGGGCTGACTGAGAATGAAGGTTTTTGTAAGATAAAGGAGGGTTGTATGAGAGGGCATAGTTTACTGGAGAGTGAAGGTTATTTATTTTTTTTTTTTTGAAAGGAGGATTTAGAGGTAACTAGGCGCAGTTTGGGAAGGAATGGTTTGTAAGAGAAATGAGGGCTGTGAGGGAATGGTTTGCAAGAGAAAGGGGAGTTTTTGAAAGGGAACAATTTGCAAGAAACGAAGGTTTTTGAGAAGGAAATGTTTATTTGAGTAACGAGGGTTATAGGAGAAGGCCTGGTTTGCGAAAGATATAAAAGGAATATAAGAGAATGTAGGAGAAGGACGGACAGTTTTAGTGGGAAAGACTTCTAAAAGAAGAAAAACTTGTAGAAACAGATATTATGATTTGTAAGAGAGGGAAAGAGATTTTTTGAGAAAGAACGGTTTGTAAGAAAACAAAGGGTTGTGGGAGAGTTTACAGTTTGCAAAAGAATGAAGGATTATTTGAGAAATATGGTTTTGCAAAAGAAGGCTTTGCACGAGAGGTATGGAATGTTTCAGAAGGCACGGTTTGCAGGGAAGAACGGGATAAAGAAAAGCGTAAGGTTTGCAGGAGATGTAAGGTTGCTGGGACAGAGATGGGAGGGAGCCTCATCTGCTGGCGGAAGAATTAAGAGGCTATTATTGTACAGAATGGCGGGAACTCGAGGAGTAACCAATATAAAGGCAAATAAGGTATTGGCTTCAGTATGCGAATAAATTACCAACATTCCTCGATTCTTATGAATTTCATAATTTGATCGGCGCCCTTTTGAAAGGAGGGCGAGCAAAATTGAGTAAAAACCCCCTGAGCAAGATAAGTTCCGAACAGGTGGGAGGTCTTGTTGGTTACGTCTTTTGACTTGGACCATTTAATATATTGCATTATCTCCGTGAGGAATTGTCCTTTACCGAGCGGTCGGGTTGCAGGCGCGTGGTTGCAGTTACGTTCCCTTATCTTACAGCTTTATTATTATCACTTTCATCAAAACCTTACGTGTCGCAGTTTTCCTTCCTCTGTAGATTTGGTTGTGTGTTTGTTTTTATTCTTCCTGTCTACATGAAAATTTGCACTATAACGACTGTATAATACGCAGTACGCACTAAGAACGTACATTTTATTATTTAGACAATGTTTAGTTGAATAATGGCATATTTTCTTAATAAATTTATATGATGTTTTTGTAAATCGTCAGAAATTATTCTCGTGTTTTGCCTGTATCTGTATAGATCCGAGAAGTCAGAGAAAGGTCAGTAGATGTAGATGCAAAGTTGTGGAATAGGATGATGAATTGTAATGATGCAACAATGATTGGGACTGGTGGAGGGACATTGCTATGAATAGTGAAAGAGCGTGCAAATGTTTCAGGAGGAGGAAACTGAGAGAAATGTGAGCAAGAGTAAGTATATGAGAGTAAATGGAAACCAGGGATGTCAGTATGGATGGTGGAAGAATGAAAGTATTAGATTCGTTTAGGTATTTGGGAGTAAATATTTCGGATGGCGGTAGGACGAGAAATGAAGTGAGTAAACAGGCAGCGCAAGGAAGGCAGCATATTGTGTGCAAAGATTTGGATGTTTATAGAGAGTGGATACTTAGTTTCGAATGGTAATCACACAGTGTAAGAAGTCATATGAGAACCTGTGTGCATAATCTTGTGATGTTTCTCTTTTTTACTTAGGAAACCGAGAGATATTTTTCGGAGGGATTTGCCCAAAGGCGAGGACTACCTCGTCAAGGTTCACGTTTTGGTTAGGATATGGTGGCATACATCTTGACGGGTTACTGATGACTTATTCCGGTTATCTCTCTCTCTCTCTCTCTCTCTCTCTCTCTCTCTCTCAGAAGTGGTAGCATGTTCACCTCCTAACTGAATTCCCAACATTCGTTCTCTAAGTGGACAAGGAAGAAGAGATACGGATACTTTTCCGGAAATTTATTGTTGTTATTTGATTGTTGTGGGTCGCACCTGGGTTAGAGAGAGAGAGAGAGAGAGAGAGAGAGAGAATAGTAATAATCTTAACACAACCCGAGTGAAATCATTCATACATTCTCTCCCATTCTGTCTCTCTCTTCCTCTCCCTTCCTCTCGTGTGACCCATAACAGTTACTGACAACCAGGCACATCATTCACTTCTTAGGTCGACAGAGGATTAATAGAATTATTAAGTCACCTGTGGTCACGATGTTCTTTTTCTGTCTCGGTTCGTTCATCGAACGCGGATGGTCTCGCTCGTGGGAGGGGCATGCTACAACAAAGAGAGTTTGAGGCTAGTAAAAACGAACTACAAAGCCCTCACATCATTTTATAACTTTGACGGAACTTCGGTTGTTGAACGGCTATCTGATTCCCCAGTGCAACGTTAATAGAATAATTCATCGAAATTTATTTAGTGTTTCGAGTGTTGGAAGAAACGCCTCAGTTGCATGAGCTAAAGTACCGCCTGTATTGAGGCGATATGAAATTTTTCCCAGCATGCTGTTGGACTTTGAAAGAGTTTACTGCTCTGAACAAATAGGACACAATCCTGAAAAAAGATGAGTGAAAAGAAATGGAAGGAAGATGGGTGCAGTAGGCCTACATCTTAAAAAATAATTTATACGGCTTTGTCAAACAGGTGCGAGAAAAGAATTCCAAACCTTGACTGTTGAAAGAAAGAAAAACTTACTGAACAGTGTAATCCGAAGATTGCTTATTTGCACTGAGTAACGTAAAAGAAGGTTTAGCCGAACGTTATACGTTTTAATCGGAAATAATAATAAAAAAAAAACATTGCAGCTATAAAAACGGGATCATATGGCGAAACAGCAAAACAAAATCGATTAGGAATTCACCAAATGTTATTTAGCACCGTAGAAAAGCTGTGTTGAGCCACCATCAGAATCGCAAAAAAACATTACCTAGTCACTAAGAACTAACATGCGCTACAATTGCAAATCGGGAATATACAATGTAGTACTGCCTGTGTGAGCTCAAAGTATTATGGTAACATGAAACAGGGCCGTCACGTAAGTGTAGATTAAATTCAGGTTAAGCAGAAGAAATTGAACTAAGCGCGTGATATTGATAAACTTGACTTGCGCCTAAAAAAATTAGGAAAACACTTGAAGTGTAGGAAATTACAAGCTGCAATATATTGAAATGTGACTTGCAGCTTAAAAGCCTAAGCAAAAGAATATCTTGCTTTGCTTCTCGTCTAAAAAGAAGTTCGCTGGGGCCCGAACTAGGAAAAGATTGTTTGATTTTTTTATACGTATGTATGTTCTCTGCACAATTGTCGCTGTCTTCGTCCTGCCCCATCTCCTGTCACCGGGCTATACTTCTTGTGCGTTGTTTGAAAAGCCGCCGCAGGTGTGTCCAGGTGTACTCATTGAAAACAAGATTTCATATCACCTTATTTAATGCGTGCGTAGTTTATGGACGCGCTTTAGGTTAAAGCCTCTTTTCTTTCTTTTTCTCGAGGTGCATCAAGGTTCAATAAACTCAATTTCACAGTGACATTAACATCTTTGCTTCTTTTTGTATGTCAGGTTTTATTAGCGTTTTCTAAAATCTTTTAGCGGACATTGGATTTTTGTTTTTACTCATTTAGAGGAGGACACATTTTGAATGCATAAAATCGGTGAGGGGCGATTTTTATTCTTATAAAGTATCTGATTAGCGTATAGAACACAATGGAAAACATCATCCTTCTGTTGGCTCCTTTCGAGTGTGGTAAATATCTCCTTTTCCAAAACTCTGCTCGAGTAAATATCTCTTCTGTTGTCATTGTCATTGTCGTAAATTTTATGTATCCTGAACATGTATTTCAGTTTTTCCGAGTGTACCTTTCTTACGTTACGTTTATCTAAAAGCAACACTTCCGTTTATAATAATTAGATCGGTATATGATAATGTACTAATCTGCGATTGTGATACATTTATTAAAATGTAAATTATCTATGGATGCACTGGAACTATAATTTTAAGTTTATTGAGCTTGTAACATCTCGTGTTTTAAGGTATCTTTTTGTATTGTTATGATTACATACCAGGAAAAGCGTATTTGGTAGCCTTGCAAAAATTCCAGATTACAAAATAAAGGGTAAAACATGTTTGTAGGGTTAGATGTAGTCAGTGCTAGTTGTTGTGGAAGACTTTTTCCTTTCGTTATGGCAACTTTCATCTATATCCTGTTGTCAGTATGAATGAATGAATAGATGAATGCCACTTTTGATCATTACTGTTCAAGATGAGCGACTACTTGATTTCGTCAGTAGATTCTATCATTATAATTGCTGTCATTATCCCTGTTTCCAAATACAATTTTAACCTGAATGCAGCAGAATTTGTTAAAGCATGAACGTTATTTCTTACACCTCCTGAAATACATAACATTAAGACGTAGTTAGCGCTAATAAAATAAATAGAATATTTCTGCTTATGAGTTTTGATGGAATGTAATTATAGAGTAAGAATGTTTGTTGATGAGACTGAGGCAGTGGTGAAGAGTGTCTCCGCAGCTGTATGTCAGTTTTCGACTCTTGTAAAAGTTACTGCAAGAAATATTTAGAAGTAGAAGATTTGTAAACTAACAACAGACAATAAGGGTGTCAGTCACTTTCACGTTTCAGTTGAGCTCTACCCATTTTCAAGCTCTCCCTATTATCTGGTGCAAATTATTACCAGTTAACTCTTCATTTAGGGAAAAAATAAATAATAGCGTGTTTTAATAAAGTCCCAATAAAGAAAATACGAGTGTGAAATTTGTGAAATATAAAGTTTGTTATCTTTCATAGCAACTTTGCATTAAGTCTTAATTCCTATCAAATGATCACTGTTGCCGTTTTTGGCTTTTTAAGCTTTTCAGCTATAAAGAAACCTTGGCCTCATAAAATGACGGTGACGACTTCCCACTTAAATTTCAAATTTTTCTGTGTTCACCTGAAATCAAAATATGAGACACAGTATGAATATTTCTTGTCTTTGGTTAATTGAGAGTTGTAAATGTTGCTTAGAGTACAGATAATCTAAAATAATGAATACAGCTCCAATAAAGAGGTGCTCGTTACCGAAAACTAATTGGATGCTTCATGAGTATCACGTGACATACATATTTGAAACCCATCGGGGTAGAAGGATTAGAAATAAAACAAAAGTAGACTTTTAGTTTTTGGGCTTAGTTTTATATATATGGGAGGATATTACTGGAAGCACATATTCATAACTCATAGCTTTCAAAATAGAAATGTTTTCCCCTTGGATTGTAGCAGGTCATGACTGCACTGACACGGAATTGCCGTAATAGCGTATGTTGCCTTTGAAAGTATTTTTTCCTGAATTACTGTTATGCCATTTGAAGTGGAAAGGTATTGTAATGCTTGTTCATGGGTGTTCATGATTTTTTATGCGAATTCTTGGAATCGAGGTCATGCTGATTATTTTTAATTCAACAGAGAGAGAGAGAGAGAGAGAGAGAGAGAGAGGATGTTGTTTAATAACAAGTTAGTGAATTAAAATTATGGCGGATACGAATACTGTATGCAAACAGTCTCCAAGATTCACAGTAGAATACCATGGATCATCACGAAACCCCTATAACAGCTCATATCCGGCCTAAGGGAACTCGAAATGTACGGGATAACGATCGTGAAAATTCTTCTTACGGAGATCGTTTATATCTGATGCAGTAACTGGTGAGTGGTTCCACTCAACTGAGGTGAGAATTTCCTCGTCGAGGTCTTATCTTGCTTTTATTATGATATAATGGTATAGTCTATACATTTTGACGGAGCTCTGTTTACTCATGGCTGAATGGTAGGATTTTGATTCAGAAAGTAAGACATGATAGAAGGGCTGATGGCGGAATATCAGTGTATATTCAGACTATGAAAAGGATGCGCGCATTGATTGTTTAGGAAAGTTATGTGAAAAATCTGAAAGTAAAGAGAAAAGCTGTTATATACAGACCCAGAAAAGTTTATGGCAAAATTGATAGAGGGATAATGTGGAGACTATGAAAGGAATTTGTGTTAGAAAATGCAGTCAGGAGAGTGACGTTTGATATAAAAATGGGGCTGAGACAGTTGTTTATGAATATCTTTATGGATGGAATGATGTATGTCAGGGCAGTTAAATGGACTGAATAGAATGTGGAAAAGCTGATGTTTGCAGATGATACAATACTGATTGGGATATACTGCAGACTTGTTTGCTCAAAGTATGTTTAAATGTGAGCACAAATTTTAGAGGATAAAGAAACCTAATGTATAGATTAATTGTTTGAGAAAAAATGGAGAAATGTTAGGATATTCAGAAGTAGGATAAAGATTGTGGAAGTTTAAGATTGTTCGATTATGTGGAAAGAATGTAGGATGATAGACTAGATAAAAATATTCATAAGGGTATATAATTGCATTATACACGTATTGAATAAAAAGAAACTATATTGTGGCAGCAAAAATTCCATGGAAAGAGGTGTGTGGTGCAGCATGAGTTTGAGAGATGATTGCACTGCATGAGCCCCGCCAGTGAATGCAGAATCATGTGGAATGAGTGCGTGGGTTTATTTTGTGTAAAATGATCATTGAAAAACATGATTTTGTGAGACCATCTCTAGAAGGGAATATAGTAATATCAGAATAAAATTTTTCCCTCATTAACATTTCACCCCTAACACACATATTTCTAAGTTCTAACATATTCATAATTACTTTGCCGTTTTATATATGAATATATATTATATATATATACATAATATTTTTGTTTATATATTTATATATATATATATATATATATATATATATATATATATCTATGAAGTTTTCTGCATATAATATATATATATACACTTTACATACGAGAGATAATTTGTTAAAAAAAAACCAACATTCAAAGATCATGCTAGACGTTTTATTTTTGTAAGTGTACAGTAGTAGATGTTTGTAGTTTAGGAATATGACAATAAATTTGTTAAAAAAACAGGCATGACAGTTATGATTGCGTCATACAATTGCATCCTGTGAAGACTTACTTTCTCGAAACATACTATCTATTGCGTCGTGTCATGATGGAGACCTAAGCTTTTATTATAAAAGAAGAAGTTGTTTATTCATATCCTACAGGATGTTGCCTTCGCTTTTCTCGATGTCGTTACCGTTATGACACGTAACGTAACGAACGTTTGACATTCTATGGTCTTAAAACGTGTCGGGGTCTTTGTTCTAAACATGTGAAATTGTTACGGGAAGTTGTTTTAAGAATTTCGGTACATTTACTCAGGTTAACAAATACAATATTTGTTTTTGTAGCTCCTCTCTCTCTCTCTCTCTCTCTCTCTCTCTCTCTCTCTCTCTCTCTCTCTGTCACTTTGTGTGTGTTTGTATGCTATATATATATATATATTTATATGTATATATTTATATATATGTATATATATATGTGTGTGTGTGTATGTGTGTATATATATATATATATATATGTATGAATGCAGGTGCTTGTTTAGCCACTTTACAAATAATACTAATTTTCAGCTAATCATGAACTGTGCGTCCATTTATGTTCTGCCCGTCATGAATATACAGTATTTATAAAACATATTCCCGAAATTGATGAGTGAAAATTCTCCTTTGGCAAGACCTGAAATTAATAACCCATTTCCTTGATATTTCAAGAATATAATTAATCATCCGAAATTTCTACAGGCAGGACTTCAAGTTAGGCAGGTTTTAATGAAGGTTAAGTTAAATAATACCTTGGTTTAACCAGACCACTGAGCTGATTAACAGCTCTCCTGGAGCAATGGCCCGAAAGTTAGACTTATTTTTTTACGTGGCTAAGAACAATTGTTTACCTAACTAACGGGACCTACAGCTTATTGTGGAATCCGAACACGTTATAGCGAGAATAATTTCTATCACCGAAATAAATTACTCTAATTCTTTAATTTGGCCGGAGACTCGAACTCGGGCCTAGCAAGGTGCTGGCCGAAAACTCTACGCTCGTCAACGAACTTTGATTGGGGTTAGCAACGGCCTAACGAAATAGAGCACCTAATATAACTTCCTTCTTTAGTTTTCTTGTACTCTTATTATGCGTAAACTTAACAAAGAGTAGACTTATTATTTTAGACTTAATCAGCGCTAGTATATTACGGTGCATGGATTCTCATTCAACATTGTTGTTCTATAACTAACTCTAATTAGAGTTGGATTCATTCTGACGCAAGAGAAGGAATGGAACCAGTTTTTCTGATACCGCTTTAGTTTAGTTGTGAATTTATTTTAAGGATAATAATGGAAAGTAACAAGTTTCAGGTCATTCCTTGATAGTGACCCCAAAGGGTTTTAACCCGGTATGTATCCACCTTTTCGGCGTGTTTAGTACAAGCCCGTTGGGGATTACCGTAAACCCATAAACAAAAGACTATAAATAACATAAAGATAATGACCCCCCAAGAAATATTAGTCCATGATAACGACCCCCGAACTTTGTTGGGGGTCACTATCTAGGAAAGATCCCAAGTTTCTCCTACATCGCGTGTGATCAGCCAAGAGTTAACTCGAGGGTAGAGTGTGAGGACTGGTTTTCGTATAACATTTATGGTTAGCTGAGGATTAATTCATAGGCTAGAGAAGGAATGTATAGCAGATGATAACTGCTGAGAATGGAGTCTGATGCCAGAAAAGCAAGGAAACAAGTTTACTTTTTATATCAGTTATGATGAGCTGAGAATGAATTCGGGGCTAGAAAAGAAAAACGGAAGACATCCTGATCTTGATTACGGTAAGCTGACGATGAATTCTGAGGAGAGAGAAGAAGTGAACCTGTTTTTCCTTTAGGACCAATAATGATTTGCTGAGGACTTCTATTTAGGAGAAGGATTGCATTTTTCAAATATATAGTGACGGTTGCATTTTCTTGTGGTTTCTGTTATAGCATTTTGGTCCCAATACCGTTTCAACTGGGAAAGGCATAAATGTGTGGCGCGGAAGTTTCCGTTCCGGATGATAATAATAAACTATTTATGCTTACGGATAATAATAATATACGTTTATGATAGACTTTTTTGGACAATCATTTATAATGATGAAAAACCAGTTAGGAACTCGTAGGTATTCTATCAATTAGTTTCGATTTTCGCTGTCTGCCCCTCAGACCAACGCTCGGACAAAACAACTAAATGCTGTATATATATGGATGGTTCTAAATATCTGGAACAGATGTGAAGTTTTATGGTAAATTTGTGAGAATTTTAGACAATAATCTTAGCTGGTTTTGCAGTTTGCAATATCAAATGGAAAGGAAATTGAAATGAGGCCAAAATGCGGAAGCCTCCATCCTTTCACATTTTTCTTTCTGCTCAACTGTCGCTGTTCAGCTGAGAGAGACGACCAACATTAGATAAAGTCAGCTTTCAAAGGTGGAAAACCACACACACACACTGCTCAGGTGGACAAGCAAAAAAATTTCCAACTGGGCACATATAATCAAGTCTAAACAAAGTATTTATTATGTGCATTTACAAAATACCATTTGATTATTCGTCCAAGGCTGATACCATTAATAGGCAAAATTTTTCTAACTGCTTTGCTAACAATAAATCATTTTTAAACCTCTGACTAGATTTATAATGATATTAATTTTAGACAACATTTCATTGAATGCATCCCTTCTGATATATAAGATATATATCATATATATATAATCACAGTATATATATATAATAAATATTATATACTCATATAATTTATCATATACACATACATATACAGGTGGATAGTGTACAAGGGACGTTGTATACTATATATTTATACATATATATAAATATATATATTATAATATATATATATAACTGCCCAATTATATATATATGGGCAATATATATAACTATACTATAAAAATCATTGCTGAGTCGGAAGTTGGGAAAACTCGCTATATGCATATATATATTATATATATATATATATATGGACAGTACATATTGCTCTCAGGTGTATATATATGTATATATATATATATATATATATATATATATATATATATACATATATAAATATATACATATATATATATATATATATATATATATATATATATATATATATATATATATATATATATATAGTGTAAAGGAGACAAAAGAATCGAAAAGTCCAAAGTTAAAACTCCGAATAATTTTACCTGTTTTCCACGAGGACACTTCTTTCTTTGTCCTCATTCCTTTCATTCGTTTCGTCGCCTTTTCCTCCTTTCTTTCACATTATTCCAGGAAAACACAGAGTAATTATCCTGCCTTGGAATGATTCCATATGATTACAAATATATGCTAATGATCAGGGGTGAGATGTCCGATTTGAGCTATTTTGCATATTAATTACCGTGCAATTAGTCAGATTTTTATTTTGCGGTTTTTTTTCGCGTCTGGGACTTTTTCATTTCTTTCTCTTAATGCGACGCATTTCTTTGACTCCGAGTTTAAGAAAAATAGGATCTCGAAGGGTTTCTCTCCCTCTCTTTCTCTTGCTCTCTCTCACACAATCTCTCACTCACTTTCTCTGTACAAGTGGTAGAGAATTTGACTCTCAACCGAGTAGACCCGAGCTCTCTCAAGGGATTGTTAATGAAGTATATGAGTGAAATTCCGAAACGGTTAAATACGTCTCTGATGACCTGAGCGATGAATTATGTGATTATGAAATTGCTTCTCAGTTGATTGTTGTAGCCCTCGTGAGGATTTGGCATTGGAAGATTGAGAAGGAAGGGATATAATATAAAGAATAAAGGACGATTGGGATAAGCCCTGTTCAAAACATATACCATCACGGGATCATTTTAAAAATTGTAGGATCTGGACGAGGCATTCCTCGTTCCCCTGGAGTGATTCCATTCATCCGTTTCTCCCTCACCTCACACTTCTTCAAATGTATGCACGCGCGTGCGTGCATGTGTGGGGTTTGTGTGTGTGTGCGCGTGTTATCGGTAGTTTTTTTTTTTTTTTTTACCTACCTAAGGATTCCCAAGCTGGTTCTCTTGTATGGAACTAGTGAATAAGCAAGTTCCGTCGACTTAAGCATGGAGTTATGTACCTGGCAGTTAAGGGACTGTGGTGGTAGCCATCGGGGTTAAAAAGTTCTTAGGGCTAGAAGCCTCGCCCCAGAAAGCATGCTGAGAACAAGAAAGGGAACACCTTACGGTAAATTCAAATTCTTTCTGTTCTTCTCCTTTCCTTTTTCATGTTTCATTCGAGCCTGGGCTACAAAGAGGTCAGTAGGTTGTCCTTTTCATTGGCCTTCGTTCCTAAGGAAAAGTGACGTCAGTGAATTATAGCAGTGGTTTATTTTGCTTTAATGCAGATGGCAGTGAATTAATTTCTTTCGTTGTTTAGCTGTGGCTTTCAACAAATGAAAACATTTATCTTCATGCACTATAATTTCCACTTGAATTGCTTTCTCTCTCTCTCTCTCTCTCTCTCTTTCTCTGTCTTTCTTTTGGCCCTTTATTCATTTCATGGAACTTTTTACACTGGCTTTTTATACTCTTCTTTTATTATCTTTATTGCGCCGTTCGAGTGGAGCGTCTTTTTACCCCTCATTTCCACCAACCATTCGGTCAAAATGGAAACGCCCTACCCCCCCTCCCCCTCCCTTAAAAGGTTGGGTAAGTTGCGTGATTAGTATTCCTACCCTCCCCCAACCTCCGTCCCATCATCATCTCCCCCCCCAATACAACGTCCTTTACCCCATCCCCACCCTTTTCCTCTAAGCACCTCGTTTCCAGGGGTGCCAAAATGACTCCTTGGAAAGCGGGTAATGATTTGGAAAAGAAAGTGTAGATTTTTTTTTCCTTTTTCCCGCCCCTCCCCTTTCCTCACTACCACCCTCAACCACCATTAAAAAAATAAAAAAAGTGACGGTGTGTCGAATTTTGAGAAAAATCTCCTTAACGAGTTCCTCTTTCATTTCTGTTTTTCATCTTACGTTACACCTTTCGCCATACTTTAGGGTACTCGGTCCCCCTATCCCATATATAAAATCTCGATTCCCTCCTTTGACCTCTCATCTTCCTCTATATTATAAAAAAAGAGTATTCAGATGCCTTTTATGCTTCCTTTTTCAAAAGGGGGACATATATAAGCGATTTATCGTTGTCGTTGTCTGCTTGTGTGTTTGCTTTATGATATTCGCTGTGTTTGTTTTGTATGCGCTCTCGAAAGTCGCAGAGGGAGAAAGGAAGGCAGCTGTTCTGATTTTAACTTTTGATTCATTTCGTCTTTTTTCCTCTTTTTTTCTACCTAACCCAACCATGAATAAATACGACCTTGTGATAAAAGCTTGATGATGCTGCAATGGTCAAGGTGAAGGCAGCTATTAACAATATTCTTTTGCAATAAAATCTCTTTGGAGATCGGGGAAGTTAAGAGCAAGTATGTATTGTAATGCCGGAGAGCTATTTAATTATCATTGGAATATTTTTATGAAACTGTAACATCATTGTCGCTGATATTAGTTGTTTGAATTGGAAATAAAAAAAACAGCGAAATATGAAGTTTTCACAATTGAACCAAAAGGGGCATTTGGATTTAAGTTTTTCCGTACAAATTTCGTTTCCAGACAATTAGTAAATCTATAAATTATAAACGCCTATACGAGTACAGTCTATTTTTCCTTACTATAGACATGATATTTACCATTGTGGTTCATATAAGTTAGATAATGGATGATCGATCTGTATTATTTCGTTTAAAAAATAAGTGTGTGAACATTTCAAGTAATATATTAAACATAGATAACAGTTACATAAGAAATTAGTTCCTCATTGGATGGGTCGATATCGCACTCGGCTAGCACTCTCCTAGGCCCGCGTTCGATTCTCCGGCCGGCCAATGAAGAATTAGAGGAATTTATTTCTGGTGATAGAAATTAATTTCTCGGTATAATGTGGTTCGGATTCCACAATAAGCTGTAGGTCCCGTTGCTAGGTAATCAGCTCAGTGGTCTGGTTAAACTAAAGTATACTTTTTTTACACAGAAATTGGTTAGTATGTTGTTTCTTGTGCTGTTCGACGCTTTGTAATTGACAGCATGTAAGTTTTTGAGTCTATGAAAACGAACCGTTGAAAACGAGTGACCTATCCAAGAACTTTCTGGTTTTTGTGCACTTATACGCCGCCCTAATTTTTATTTTCCTGGCTCATATATGTGCAGCATCAAATAAAGCTTCCCAAGAGGCGCAAGGATTGTTATTCGTCTTGAATAAAGTTTGATTGCGTGTTAAAAACAAACGATACCTAAGGGATCGACTGGTCATATTCGCCAGGAACATACACATTTAGATGGCTGCAGTGACATCTTTTGAAATCTGAAATCATAGGCGCATACATTTTGATTTGTGTAAAAGAAAACTATTGTACCGTCTTTGTCTGTCCGTCCGCCTCAGATCTTAAAAACGACTAAGGCTAGAGGGTTGCAAATTGGTATGTTGATCATCAACCCTCCAGTCATTAAACATAACAAATTGCAGCCTTCTGGCCTCAGTAGTTTTTGTTTTATTTTATATAAGGTTAAAGTTAGCCACAATCGTGCATCTGGCAACGATATAGGACAGGCCAACACCGGCCCGTGGTTAAAGTTTCATGGGCCGCGGCTCATACAGTATTGTACCGAGACCACCGAAAGATGATCTATTTTCGTTGGCCTTGATTAGACGATATACAGAAAACTCGATTGCGCCGAAAACCTCGGCGCATTTTTTACTTGTTTGATTTGTGTTAGGAATTACCACACCGTTCAGTAGAGAGATCACTTTCTTTTTTTGAAATCAGGTTCACAGACAAAACTACTTTGCTGTCAATGCCTTTTAGATCTGAATAACGAGTAACATCCATTGCGATGTTCCCATTTCAACGTACGTGAATGGATGGTGTCAAGGGCTGCCCTGGGACTGTCCAGGGATTGTTAAAAAATGTCTGTAGGTAAAATATACAGGACCGTTAATAATACATATGTACTGTAAGTTGGAAAGGTCTGGTACATCCTTTTGAACATGGGCATATATTTTAGCAGTACTTTCAACTTGTGTATTGGTATGAAGCACAAAAGAGGAGGATGTAACATTATATGATATATATATATATATATATATATATATATATATATATATATATATATATATATATATATATATATATATATATATATATAATTATATATATAGTATGTATGAGTGTATAAAGTGTATGTTTAGATATGCAATGTGCATCGCTTTTAATTTTTGGCGAGTCACTTGATAGAAAAAATATAGAAAAACTAGAAGAC
>NC_089792.1:39769138-39784138 GCF_040412425.1 Macrobrachium rosenbergii | reverse complement strand
CCTACTTGTATATTTGTATTTATGTGATGCCTCTTCCTTAGACGAAGAAGGCAAAGGGGTCTCCCTCCCTCGCCCTCTCATACCCCAAGAGGTATCACCGCAACAAGGTGGCTAAAAACCTCTCCTTTTGAGCTGTCCATCTCTAACCACTCCTCTCCCGCTCCCCCTCCCGCCTTCAGATAGCTTGGTCCAGTGGTTGTTCCACCACTCCGTCACACGTCATGTAAGGCTGAGAGCCCCTGGTTGCAGAAGAACTTCTTTCCCCTTCAGCGGAAGCTTTCAACCGTGCGCCCGGAATGACATCTCCCTCGCTGGCCTCGTCTTTCAGCCCCCCCTCCCCTCCCCTCCCCTCCCCTCTCCTCCTCTCCCCCACCGTATCTCTATCCCTCGTACACCGCAATCCTGGTGTCCCCCTCCACCCGCTCCATATTTCAACATCCGTGTTCCTTAATTCCTTATCTAATGCTCATAATGTTGGTCATCTTCCTTTATGTAGCGACACCAGTACTAGGCGAAGATTTTATGATAAATGGAAATGAAGAAAGAGATGGCCGTTAATAAGATACGAGAGAGCGAAGGCGGATAAGGGGATGAAGCACTGATGTGCAGACAAACTCACGTTGACGCATTGAAGAAGTGTACTACGAAATGCAACTTCGGAAGGAAGTGAAAGAAAACTTTCTTCCTGCCGTCTCTTGAGCCGTGTCCTGTGTTGTATCGTGAGAAAACTTCGTTCTTTTAATTCCTTTTTTTATCATTAAATTGGGTCAAATTTTTTTCTCAACCGCTGGGTTCGTAGTGCCAGTATTGATCTCGTGGAGATTCAAGTATTTTGATTTTTTCA
The DNA here is from genome assembly GCF_040412425.1 of Macrobrachium rosenbergii. Classification (NCBI taxonomy): domain Eukaryota; kingdom Metazoa; phylum Arthropoda; class Malacostraca; order Decapoda; family Palaemonidae; genus Macrobrachium; species Macrobrachium rosenbergii. The sequence goes on along the minus strand of NC_089792.1, from coordinate 39,783,294 downwards.
TATACGTTAAGTATGCCATAGTTTAACCAGACCACTGAGCTGATTAACAGCTCTCCTAGGGCTGGCCCGAAGGATTAGATTTATTTTATTTGGCTAAGAACCAATTGGTTATCTAGCAACGGGACCTATAGCTTATTGTGGAATCCGAACCACATTATAGCGAGAAATGAATTTCCATCACCAGAAATAAATTCCTCCAATTCGTCACTGGCCGGTCGGAGAATCGAACGCAGGCCCAGCAAAGTGCTAGCCGAGAACGATATCGACCATTAAATTTTGTCCGACATTCAAACTTAAAAGAAGTGTATTACATGGAGTGTGCACTTTGCTTAATTACTTAGGCCTACAACAGTTTACGTGTTGATAATTTATTTTAGAGATTCAGCGGTCATTACTGTGGTGTCACTTGATGAAGTTGTTGCCAACTCATATTTTGGGCTGGTGCAGCTATGGCACCCATACAGATTAAAGGAAAATATTTTATGTTTGCAACGATCATAGAAATTTTGATCGACACATTCACACAACGTGACATGAAACTGATTTCGCATGCGATTGGGTGTGTTGCCTTTTGTTTTCATTCTCGTACCTCGGTTTCTCTCACCCTTACCGAATTACCTCCATTGTCTCTGTTCTAAAGGACCTTACATATTTCATTTACGTAGATCTTATTGTTACCTTGTTTGTGAGACATTTTCTTCGTTCCAAATTTATACTGGTAGTTTTATCAAGTATTATGCTTCGTGATACAGTCCAGAAAATAATGGCTTATTTGAGGGAAAAGGTTATATCAGAAAAGCTCTTGTAAATACTAAAAAATTACTTTATATAATATTAAAATAACAACATTGCTTATGTCTCTCTTAACCCATTATTTTTCCAAAAATATCACTATACTATATATGCAAGAAGAACTAGCACGATAGGGGTGAAACTTCACCTGATTATATTTTATTTGTGAAAATAATGAGTTTTGGTTAATGCAAAACACCTCTTTATTAATGAACGCCTCTGTGTAAATGAATGTTCCCATCTGCATAAAAATGCAGTCTTAATAAATGTAGTGGATTTTACATAGCAGAATTATTGCACTTAATAATGTGATAATGTAATACAAGTTAGAGGATATGCACTCCAGAACAAATGCGCATATTTACTGCATTACCATGAAATAAATACTATAGTAGTATGTGAAAAAATTATTATTAGGGGGTAGACTTTAAGAAAAAAGTGCTAGCCACCTGAAATTCCCTTAGGTGGCCATTTTCCAAGATGGCCGCCATATGACGATTATCGTGAAAAAATGCCAATATATTTTTGTATAAATAGCCAAAGTTCAATCATTATTGGGATAAATTAGGGGTTCTTTGCCATAAAATTGCAGACTTTACTTGGGAGAACAGTCCTTGCCATTCAGGAATCCAATTTGTCGGCCATTTTCCAAGATGGCCGCCAGGTAAGCCTAATATGCAAAATAATCTAACTTTCTTGGTATTTCTACATATTTGTCCATATAACTTGATTTCTATGAGTATTTATAGCCATTTGTTCATAGATATAATTAAAAATATATATATGTGACAAATATACTAACTCATTATTAACTGTGTCCAAACTTGAGAATTATGATTATGAGTATATTAGCGTCTATTCTCCTTCTATCATTGTTGAACATCAGTGTTTTAGACTCCTGAAGATGCATGACAAGGGCAGCTACAGAGTGCAGTACAGTCTAATCCTGTCTTTTTACATGTGCACCTTCCACCACAGTCCGTCTTGCATCCACATTTAGTCAATTCCTCGGCAGCATTTAGAAATCTGTTTGTGTTCTCAGATGTATTGTTTCCACTTAATTCTCCAATTGCAACATCCCTTCCTCTCTGCCTTGGATGCTGGAACAATGAAATACTTGTACATGGAAGGATGTCCCCACCTTCTGATGGGACCTGATGTCTGAAAAGTCATGCTCAATGCTGCCAACAATTGTTCCAATCCCTTTGCCTCTGGAACCTGATACAACACTCTCTTTATGCAAGTTCCTTCTTGTAAATCTTGACTTTTTTGAATTTTGTCATATGAAAAAGGTTTCTCTTTGAATGATATCTCTGCAACTTAGATAGTTGTGAATAGTGCAATAGCAACATCTGACAGTACAACAAATTGGTCCAGATGGGACCTGATGTGCCACCATGTCTTTTCTGAAACTTCAGAAGAACATCACGCAGTTCCTTTCTAATGTCCTCAAATCAGACTGAATTTTGTCTTATGAGCAAGCATTTCTCTTCGAAGTAACTGCAGCTTTAACCAGGTGAATAGCTTCACTGTACTTGCATCAGACAGAATGTGCCAATGTCTTTCTGAATGCTTATCATCTTTATTTCCTATGGGCCTCAAGCTCAGTGTAACTGCTCTTTTAACCTGGTGGTATTGACGTCTTGTATTGTAGAAGCTAGATCAGCAAGTCTGAATATTACAGGTGATATTTCTGTAATAGTAACCTTGCTATCAATGATGTAGATAAGTTCAGAAAAAGCCACAGGATATAACTTTCCATTGATCATGGTGATTCTCCTCTTGCTTTATTGCATTAAGATGTGCTCTCTCAGAGTTGTATAAGTCTGCCAAGCATCGTGGGTGATACTTCAGTTCTTGAGCAACAACACCACTAGCACTTAACTTTGCAAGGAGTTTTCCATGGTTTATGGTCTTGACACATTGATTGAGCCTTTCATTCAGCAGCGTTGTCATTGCTTGTCCCAAATTTGATATTTCATCCTTTCACACAAAAAGCATTGTACCTTTGGAGGGTCTGAGGTTCTTGATCTCTTTCCACGGTTTTCTTCTGTGCCTGATGTACTGGGAGTCACTGTTCTCTTCTGTGCTCTTTTCAATTTGGTATTATTAAACAAAAGTCTGCAGCTGTTATGATATTTTGCTTTATTTCGTATCAATGTAGTTTCTATGCCTTCTCCATCATCTAACCGTGCTGGATCAAATGATATTGGCATAGCAGTAAGATCATGAAACAATGGTGCATTTATTTACAAGATTAACATATCCAGCAGAGTTCCTGTTTCCTTTGAAATAAGCTAAAAAGTGAAATTAGTGTTTCATCACTTTTATCATCTTGACAAAGACAACATTTATTCCAGTCAGTTTGCATTTTTGGTTTGGCATCCATGATAAGATACTTTGAACTTAAGCTGAGCTGGCCGAGGTTTTATCCTTTACCACCTTTGCTCACTTTCATGTATGGGATGCACAGCATGGTTGTCTTAAATTTGATATTTCATCCTCTTTGTCTTCACACAAAAATCGGCATTGTACCTTTTGGAGGTCTGAGAGTTCTTGAGTCTTTCCAGCTTCTGTGCTGATGAAGGAGTCACTGTTCTCTTGAAGCTTTTTCAATTTGGTATTATTAAACAAAAGTCTGCAGGTTTTCCATTTCATATCTTCTTCACACAATATCAATTAGTTTCTGTTTCTCAAAGTTTGGAAACAGTTTGCAAACAGTTTGGAAATTGTTTGGAAACAAAGTTTGGAGTTGGCAAAAAAGTTTGCTGTTTGGAAACATTTAGAAACACTTTTTACTGTATATTTGTTTCCCATCCAGAATGGAAAACATTTAGTGTTTTTCTGTGTGTATATATACACATATACAAATTATGTTTTATATTTATATGTATACAAATATATATTTACTATATATATATATATATTTATATTTGGCATATATGATAAGATACTATATATATAGTATGTGTGTGTGTGTGTATATGTATATGTATGTATATGTATGATGTATGTGTTTATATAATTTATATACACTTTGCTCATATTATGTATGTATATATGTTATGTACATATACATACACGCCAGAAGCAAGTCAGCATGACACGCTCCTTTTCCTAAAAACTTCCTCACCCATCTCTTTTTCTTTCTCTCTTATCCCCTGCTGAGTGCATTAAAACTGCCAAGATAAAATACAGAGGCTACTGCACCAGCAGGCATCCTTTGGAACAACGGATCTGTTCAGGGATGACGACAAATGATAGTTCAGGTGCTGGACAGGAAACATTTTTGGGGCACAATCCTGTCAGTTCAGTTAGAGCTGCATCAGCTTTTGGGATTAGATAGCATTTTAAAAACTTGCAGTTTAGCTGATATTGAACCCCATGCTGAGTTTCACAGCAGTGTCCATCACCAGTGTGCCCTGGTAGTGAGTGAGCAACAGACACTCTCTTGGCTCTACCTCCATAGTTTAATTTTAGAGTTTTCCTTCTCTTATATGAACAGTCTTTACTCTGATATTGAGCTTCATCTGCCCAAAGCAAATGGTTTTTTGGTGCCAAAACCCTCCATTTGCCCCATTGCTGTCTACAGGATCCCCCGTACCTCAGGAACAGTAGTGTTGACTTGAGTGCATGATCGGCTCTGTAGTTTGCAGCCTTTTGGGACATTATATAGACAGAAAGAGCTTATCCTTTTTTCCTTCCCTTCATTAGTAGCCTTTTTTAGTAGCAAAAGTTGGAAATAAATGGACAGAGATCGGCGTTTTGCTGTTTTTGGTGTGCTGGTGGCCATCTTGAAAAAATGGCGACCATATTGGAATTTTTGATGGCTAGTGCAAATGACGTAACACTTTGCCATTCTCAAATGAACGTTAGCCCTTCTTTCATTCTAACACTTGTGCCATTCTTGTAGCCTGTTACTTCACCAAACCGTTTCCTCAAACCCTCTCTTGATATAGATCATTTTGGGTACGAAGTGATTTACTTTTCACGAGCAAAACATCTCAAAATGCTCTGATCCATATTCTCATATGGTAAAATATTTTTTATACCAACAATTATTTTTCAGTTATATAAAAACACACTTCCCTTATTTAGAACAAAAATTACCTTATTGTCTTTTCATAGTCAAATTTTTTCTACGTAGCTATTCTTTTTTTTTTTTTTTTATCTCATTTGCATTGTGATTTACTTCTTCTCTCAGTCTCTTTTGGCCGATAATATTTATTTTTCAAATCTAACGCAAGTCAAATACTTCCATTCTTCAGTCATCCATCCTGACCTAAGAATTTTTCGTCTTTCTGGCTTGTAGCTGCGCTCATCATCTTACTTAAGATAGCATCGTTTTTCGACCCTTCCTTACAAACTCTTCCTGGTTCTACAACTTCTGTGTATTCCTACACATTACTGTATCATGCGAAGAGATCAGGCTGCTTACATTCCATATTCCACAAACTTGCTTCTGTCCTTCCTCAAGTTCTCTCATCAGTCCTTCAACATATATAATAATTCAGCATAGTAAACATCTAGGTTTGAGAACTACTTTATCATCCACTGCCGTCACTCTCCCTTAAAATAAAAATACAAAAAAATAAAAGTACTAAAACATATACTAAAAATACAAATAAAAATACTAAAAATAAAAATAAAAATACTAAAAATAAAAATAAAAATACTAAAATAAAAGTACTAAAAATAAAAAATACTAAAAATAAAAATACCGTAAATAAAAATACTAAAAATAAAATTAAAATATAAAAAAACATCTAGGTTTGAGAACTACTTTATCATCCACTGCCGTCACTCTCCCTTCTGAACATCCTTAAACGAGTTTCACTTTCACCTTTTGTGAATTTTTTTTTATTAAAATGTTTTCTGTATCTTTCTCTGGGCTCATGCAAAAAAAATTTTTTAATCCTATATTCCTAAACTCGCATATAGCTATTTCTTAATTAACAATAATTCCAGACACTCTTCCTCGCTTTAACCAACATTGTCATACCCAAACTTATTTTTATCGTTCTTTGACGAAAGTCATTCGATACACCTTGAACAATATTCTTATCAGTTTGTCTTTGTTTTCATGAATGTCTTCTGTAAAGTTTTTTTTTTTTATATAATTAACAAAGAGTCTTTGTATTCATATGCTTGGATTTTTTAAAAATCTAGATGCACCTTATATAACCTTGTTAGCCACGGAATTACAGAAACAGTGGCATTGCATAACATGTCGATTTTGTAGAGCATTTACATTGTTCGTGGTTTTTTTAGGAGTGTGGACATTCCTTGCATCCTTTATTATACTCACTAACATTCCCAGATTTACTTTGACTTTTTCAACTGGCATACCATACATTTCCCTCTTTTTTCATCATCGTCTTTAACAGTCCTTCCATATATTTTTTCTTAGACCTGTTTGCTTATCAACTCTTTCTATGGTATTATGTCCCTACGAAATAATTTGTGATTACTTTCTTCATAGTTGCCTCATTGGCTATCATCTGTTTTCCTCTATTAATACAAAACCATTATAGTCATTCGCTTACATTGTACGTATTGTTTTCCTCTTTACCTTGTAATTGAGCCTCGGAACTTAATTTCGTCACTTATTTCACAATTGGCTATGGCAACATCTCACTCCTATATGTCTATACCGCACCCATAAACTCTGTCTGTCACCCAAGGACTCAAGCCTTTGTCTTTCAGTCTCCACAGCAACTCCTACCTCGTCCCTGTCTTCTTCACTGACTCTATGTCTGTAGAGTATCTACACTTCCTCTGAACGTCACTGATATTAATAACTGTGAAGAATGACTGTGAAGACCTCTTGTATTCAGCTGACAGTTATCGCCCCATAAAAGTGGTACTTTGTCTGTTTACAAGCATTCATTTACATGCCGCACTCTTACTCTTGGAAATGATATTCTGCCTTCACTTACCTTTAAAAAGTAATGATCAGTTATATTTGAAACTATCCTTCCCCATCGTCCCATCCTCCGCTTACTCTTTCCATTTACTGTGATCTAAAGTACACCTAACACAGAATTATGCTAGTGTACGTTCTTTTGAAAATGATTTATTTTCAACTTCGCCCCTTCATTTCTAACATTTTCCACGAAATTTCAACTTGTAAACTATGATTTATCCATCCTGTCGCTTACATTACTGCATTCAGGTCTCGCTTCACAATCGAGCTTTTCACCTTCCAGATCAGCTACAAAGATCACTAATCTATGGATATTTCCTTTAATTGCTTTCCAAACTTCAACCATACACACTTACTAATGTCCCAATTTTACAAGGATCTTTTACATCTCACACCACTCGCTCATGTTCTTAGCAATCAATTTTGTTGTATTTGGTACTGAAGTTCAGGCTACGACAATGAGTGTCTAGCCTCTCTCTCTCTCTCTCTCTCTCTCTCTCTCTCTATATATATATATATATATATATATATATATATATATATATATTACTGAGCTTTCTATATCCTGTGGAATCAGGAGAGGGCACGGTGACCAAGGGCTCGCAGCTTCATCCCATGTAAATGAATGCTTGTAAACATATAAAGTATCACTTTGTGGGGTAATAATTGTTAGCTGAATACTAGCGGTCTTTACAGTTTTATTCGGCAACATCAAATACTAAATTAGATAATACTTTCAGAAGGAAGTCTGTGTTATCCTACTTTAACCCTTGATCATGAAATAAAATGGTCTAAAACACCTGACTTTTACATAAACAAACCGTAAAATCTCTGAAATGAATCACCATGGTGCATTATGGCTTAACTTAATTTATGGGCATAATATATGGACTTTTGGCGCTGGGGAATATGCGTCACAAAATTGAGCTAGCAGGCAACTCTGCCGAAAAAGCTTTTATCTACGGAGCATTTTGAAATTATTATTTTTTTTAGTAATTACGCTCATGTAAATTATTGCTCATGTCATTTTGTGGGACTGAGATTACCATTTATGTGTGGCTATTTGTTAACTGCATGTTAGAAGTAATTAAGGGAAACTGGTACCAGCATTTATTTATTCCCTGTTATTTTTATCCAATTCGTACAGTAGCAGCCTCCCAAGGATTTTTCAATTAGAATCGTTCGCCTCATCTCCGGTCAAACCTCACCCTTCTTCCCTCGTTTTCCTTTTTACATTATTCTTCAGGCTCGAGCTATGTAACCTATCCCCTTGGCATTTGGTCTTTAATGTCACCTTAAATGGAAATCTGTTTAAATGGACTTCAATATTTGTACATAATGGCAAGCGTTTGTATGAGCGGATACACTCTTGTAACTACAGTGATTCTGCTGTTCAGCAGAATGGAAATCAACTTACTTGTAATCCATTAAATCAAGACTTAGGTGTAAACAGTCTCGCATGTCCCCTCAGTGAGTTATCCGAGACGCCCTGCCTGCTCTTCGGAAATTGATTTATTGGCGTAAATATTTAAACCGGCCTTGTCATAACAAAGGTTTTATGGCCCTGTCATGAGGTGTGCATTGGAGCGCGGGAAGAATGATAAGACGGTGCGTGTATTTATCTCCTGGTTATGAATAGGTGCATTAATTTAATCCTCCCTTCCTCTCCCCCCAGAAGACGTCCGTGTTATGTTCGCGTGTCATGTTTCCTACGCGAATCGGAAATGTGATTTTTGCATGCTGGGTGAGTTGCCCTGAAAGAGGTGATAGCGATGTTTAGACTGAATTGTTGCGTCTATTTAATGATTCTATTTTAATACGCGTGTCGCATACGCTTACACATAGTTATGTATGTATGCGTATCTGTAAGTATATATATATATATATATATATATATATATATATATATATATATATATATATATATGTTAATCTTTATCACATACACAATTGTTCTGTGCATTAGTGCAATTACTAACAGGACCTCATTCAAACTGGATGGCATCTAGTGGAGATATTTATTCAGGAAAATTACAAGCTTTCTACGGGTACTTGGGAATGAGGACTGTTTGTCCTAGAAAGCTTGTAACTTTTTTTTGAATAAAAGTCTCCACTAGATACCATCCAGTTTCAATGAGTTACTGTTAGTAATACATATGTGTGTGTGTGTGTGTATATGTATGGGTATGAAGTGCTCATTCTGTGTAAGCTTTTTGCCCTGAAAGTTTATCCATGCATAAGTGGTAAAAGTATAAATGCCGTAGTAACCACTGTCATTTTCTTTTCTGAAGCTATTTTCTGTTTGGCGACACGGCATAATGTTGATACACACACACACACACACACACACACACACACATATATATATATATATATATATATATATATATATATATATATATATATATATATATGTATGTATATATGTATATATATATATATATATATATATATATATATATATATATATATATATATATATATATATATATATATATATATATATATATATATATATGTGTGTGTGTGTGTGTGTGTGTATGTATGTTTGTGTGTGTGTCTATGTATGTATCAACATTAAGCCGTGTCCCCAAACAGAAAATAGCTTCAGAGAAAAATTGACCAATTTCACCACTTATGCAAGGCTAAACTTTCAGGGCAAAAACCTAACACAGAATGAACACTTCATACACACACACGATGGCTCGTCAGTAGTGTCGAACACTGCTACACAGCGCCAGTCACCTCCATCTTCCAAAAACTCTACACTTCCTGATATCACTGCCCATCTTTCCCAATACCAATTCCACTTCATTTATCAAGCGCTTTATAGGTCCTCCACTACTCTTCCCTGCTAAACACTTCCGAATTATACATTCTTTTTATCCAGCGTATTGTCCTCCATTCTTTGCAAAAAGCCTCAATACACTCTGACCCCTATTTCGCCTTTTTATCGCGTCATTTACCTGGCTCCACTGTTCTCGCCCTTTCAGTTGTGCCATGTGTGTTTCGACAAATTCTTTTTCGAAAACTTTACTTTTAATCTAGCCAGCACCATTCCTACTTCAGTTCCTTACAGGAGAGTTATCTTGATAATTCCCTCATTCCTTCCAGCATTAGCCTCTCGCCAAACTCCAGTTCACTTCCTTAACTCGTGCACACATTTTGCTACCCTCTTTGTTTTGTCTATCCTGCGACTCACCACTCTTATCGCTATCATTATCCGGTACATTTTACTCCCAAATACCTACATGAATCAGATGCTTCCTTTCTTCAACCATCCATATTACCATTTACTGTGGAGTTTTCCAGCTTCCGTTTACACACATAACCTTACTCTTGCTCACAGTGCTGCTGTCAGCTGTCTTATCATGCAAACACCAGATTCTGCAGTTCCTCTTCATTGCTGTCAGTCAGCACTGTATCGTGTGCAAACATTAGCCTTTCACACTTCATTAAAGCTCCAATTCTTAATGCACATCTAATGTCCATTTCTTGACTTCTTGCGTAAATCTAACCACAAAGATGACTTAACACACTCCTGTCTCAGACAAATATATACACGAAACCAGTTACTCTCCTGCTCACATGTTATGACACAAGCATCACTTTCAGTATTAAAACTTACTGCTCCCGAAAAATGATCTACATTGTATCTCTAGTTTTTATATCTATGTACGCTTCCTACGGCTTCTTCCATTTAGTTCCAAACTTCTCACCTAACTGCTTTATAACAAACAATCCACAAACACACACATACACACTCACTGTCTACCGTGTATTTGTTTTATACTATTTGTCAACGGTTTATGAATGGCATGTCATTCCTAGCTTGGAAAATCCATCCAGTGAAATTTACCCTTGATTCTTGGTGTTCGGTAGCCTTCAGAGGGAAACAAAGAAAGAAAATTTTTTGATGAGGTCTTGTGTAGACTATAAGCTAACTATTCACCGTGACACAGTGGTTAAGCTCTGACCACGGATGGACAGTATCTCTACCCGGTACACGCTCCAGGATGTTTCAGATACTTCTAATGGACCTTTGTATTTTGAGGCACCTAAGATTATGTCTGTCTTTTTCTTACACATGAAATTGGGAGTAGCTGGTAATTCCTCAAGTATACAGTTTCCTTCCCTCACGGACAAGGTAAAGACTGGTTCTCTTGTAGTGTTAAGTTGAGGCTTCAGAAAGTTTTGCAGATGTTGTTACAGGTAGGCCTTAGCTTAAAAACAGAGTTTAAGCGTTTTGACATTAGTGTCTCGATTCTTAGGCATATGATTTTTACATTTTTGTTTTCGTTCATCAACAGTTATTATTATTATTATTATTATTATTATATTATTATTATTGACTTGAAATTCAAGCTTCCACACACACCCCACACTGCAGCAGTAACTGATCATGATAAAGAGCCAGTGATTTTTCTTCGCCCTGGGGAAGACGCAAACCCGCAACATCTGAGTGGCATGCCACGACACTAATCACTATACCAGCAGACCAGATAAATGAAATAAGTGCAGTAATAAATATTACTTTATGGTTCATAAGAATAGGTGACCCTTCTGTAGGTTCCGCACAGGAAAGCTACAAAAGTTACGTATGCAGCAATGTCTATTTGCAACTGATCAAAATGCTTAAGTTTAATTTGTTTTCGATTTTTACGTTATTTGATTTTTCTGTTTGATTTTTTGTGTTTGTATTTCATTTGTATAATACGAGTATTTCCAGATATATGTACGCATGTGTATGTTTGTATTTTATCTATCTATCCATCCTTTTTATCTGTGTATCTATTTATCTATTTGCCTACACACATATATAATAAATATATGTGTATATATACATACATATATATGTATATATATATATATATATATATATATATATATATATATATATATGGTATATATATATTTACGGTTTCCTTCTTACTGTCGTATTGCTTATTTTTTAATAATTCAGGAAATATTCTTATGGGTAGACCCATAAGGATTGGAGTGACAGAGTACGATTTAGGAGCGGCCGAGCAACCCTCTTCAAGGGCCAAGCCTTTATGCATCGCCAGGGAAAACACCTGGAGAAGCTCACTGTTGCCTTCTAGCTAAGCACCAAACCTAACTAACAACCCCCCCCTATCTTTTTCAATTTACTGGCGAAGAATTTTTCTGTCTAATCTTGTAGGCATGTGCCATTATATCCTGAAGCCATGCCCGTAGGACATTCCTTGCTTAAAAGGGCAGGTCAGCATAGATTGTCAGTTAGTTTGTGTTGGCCAGCCGAAGGCACTGCCTGACTGAGCAGCGAGCCTTGTGCCAGACAGGCACTCATTTTCCCACACACTTGGAGGACTTTGACCTTTGTGCCAGATGTCATGACAAGATAATTCGGATCTGCCTCACACGGAGAATCTTCTATCCAAGCATCACAAAGAAACACATTACGGTACGTCCTGGGATTCGAGGATTAGTTCTACGCCAGTGTACTTTTTCCTCCTCTTGATATTTCTCTCTCCTTTTTTCTTTGACTTTGCAACAGTGTACTTATCTATGCCAGAGTGTTCCTTGCTGGAAGTGCATAGAGTAATGCCATTCCCTTGCTAGAGGTGATCAGATCTATTCAGTACCCTTGCTACAAGTGATTAGAGTAACGCAACCCATTTAACTTGTGCGTTAACTCATTCTAAGGGAGATCTAATTTCGTAGTAGTCTCATCCGAAATTATTTTCACTTCCAGGAGTGTTGTCAGTCTTTTTACCAAGTAGATGTTGTTCCTGTCATCTTGATTTGCCAGAGGAATCTACCCTACATGTGTTAACTTAACTGCATTGCTGAATTTAATGACCTTGTATATAATATCCATTACACACCTTGATTTGTGCTAATCTGCATTGCTGAATTTAACGACCTTTTGTATATGGTCCATTTATGTACACCTTGATTTGTGCTAATCTCCAATTCAGTGATTTATTGTACATTTACATTTTTAGTGAGATCTGCCATCTGCTGATGTGGAAATAATAATGTAGTGAACGAAAAATTCTATTAAATCTAACTGGAATAAACTTTACGTTTAACTTTTTTTTGTAAGAAACATGACTTTTATTTTTTGGTAGGGGATATGATGAAGTATCTTTGTTTACCCAACAATTGAAAAGAAGTGGTAGATGGTGGTAAATTTAGATGTTGATCCACGTGGAGAAAGTAGAATTCTTAGAATTTACGATAATTCTAGGGAGAATGTTCCTTTTCTGTGATGGAGACATCCAACAAAAGTAGAAAGGTTCTAAAATGTTTCTTGTGTTTTATGATATCTCCTTGTGAGGCTTGGTATTTCAAGCAGCTAACGAGAAAAACTGTAGTGCCCCATTGGGATAAAAGGCGGACTTCATTACGAGCAGAGTATGAAGCGACAGGGTTAGAGTAAAAAAAAAAAAAAAATTACTGGAAGACCGAAATACCAGTTATCTAATATTCAGAGTTATTTTGATAATCTTTCCAGTTATCGTATTTCTAATTTCTGCTGCCTAATGCCCATTTCATTTACTATACTCGTGATATATTACGGGACATATGGTATATTTTATTTTTATTGCTGTTCCCTATTAAAGACATGAAAATACATATCAACTTGCCAGGTATATCTCCCGTATTATTTTGAACTTGAATTATTCCTCACTGTCTGTCGCTTGACATATTTATTTCGATTTGTTTCCGCAATATGCTCTCGTTCTCCTGGGTTACTCATTTATAGTGATTCTCAAAGCCTGCAATTTGATAGGATTGAGTCTTAGATTTTTTTTCTATCCCTTAACGGTATAGAAGGAAGGAGTTGTGTCATTTCATTTCGTCTTCTATAAATCCCGTATTTCGAACTTCACCCATATCAGCAGCAGAGTTATATGTAACGTGAAAGTGGATTTGTTTTGTTTATGTATATTGCAGGTTGTCAGCGTTGTAGATGAAATAAAAGAAAATCTTTATCGTCGGTGATCCAATAAAAAAAAAAAACTTTTTCCCCTCTATCTTGGCAACCTCGACCCTCGTTGGATTGGCGCCAGCCTCTGGAGCTCCGGCCATAGCCACCTATCCTCTACCTGGTCCTTCCATACCTGGTGCCTAAGGCACGATGACGCTAATGTCCTTCTCGTTACATCCGATTAAAGACTTTATTCTATCTGACGAGATGGTCGCATGTATCGGAGTCTCTCGGGATGTGGCGTAAGCCTTTTTTCGGGTTAAATGACGTAAAAGGTAGATAGGGACGTGGGCCTTCGGGTGGAAAGGGAGCAAGGTTGAGGAATCACTGTTTCTATCTCCATACTTTACGATGCCTGTTATCTCCCTACTGGCGAAACTAGCCGGAGACGTTTCCATATTTCTCTGAAGGCTGTCGTCAGTCCATCCGCGGTAGAAAGGTGGATGAGTTTAAGGAAATGTA
>NC_089792.1:39764138-39766638 GCF_040412425.1 Macrobrachium rosenbergii | reverse complement strand
AAGAAGAAGAAGAGAGAGAGAGATTAAAACATGTTCAATTTCCATTATTATAATCACACTTAGTTTGGTTTCAAGTCAAATACACTTGTTTTCACTTCATTAGCTCCCTTCCTTAACTTTTGCTTTTACTAATTGGCTGAAGTGAACTACATGTAGAGTTTATCAGAAACATCTCGGTGTTCACTCAAAGTTCTGAGTGGGATAAACTAAGAAGATAATCGATTCTGACTTTTATCTTCGTAAGCGAAAGGAAGTTATTACTCCAGAAAAAAAATGGCCATTGTATTCTCTCTTTATATTTCAGCCTAAAAGTCAATAAAGGCTTGATTACTATGCTACGATGGTGAGGAAAGTTTTATTCCACCTGCAGTGAATGTATCTGAATTTAACAGTTACATTTATGTGTGAGCGGAAATAAACTTTAGCCTTCTTCGTAGTCAAGTGGTTAACGTTATCCTCGTTTGATTCTTGGCCTTTGTAGTGACAAGCGTATTTATAAAGCATGAAGGAATCGGGAACTTTAGAGGACATTGTGGCTTTCACAGATACATAATTTAATATATCTGGTACAAAGTAAAGAAGGTGACAGTTATATTTTTTATATATATAGAGCCACTCATGTTAGCTGACGCACCTAATAGCTGTTCTCAAAGAATTGGAAAGGTCTGTGTATGATCAAATTAATCTTTTTTATTTAATGGTTAGTGTGCCTGATATATTAGTATACGTGATGTACTAACTCTCTCTCTCTCTCTCTCTACTGCTGCTGCTCTCGATCCAGAGGTAGGGTCCAGGAAAGCTTTACTGACAACAATTTTAATCCGGGGCTTTTCACCAAATAAATAGTTGTGAACGAGACAAGAGGGGGATTGTTGCAGAGGGGTTGCGGCTAGACGGCTGCATGGGAGCCGGGGAGAGTGGGACCAAGGCTCTCGGCGCTACTGGTCATTATTGCGTAAAAGGATGGCTTTACCTTCTGAACATTTAGCATCATCACCTGACCTGTTTGATTGTGTTGCCATCCTTGTGCATTCAGATTGCGGAGGTTGCATAGAGTATTTAACTTGCTCATTGAGAATGCTTGGAAATTTTCCTCATAGTAATATGAGGAATATAACTATGTTTAATTATTTGTGTTTGTAACATAATTGTATTTATGTACGCGTGGTTACACGTATGATATCGATAAGTGAAGCTCCATAATAATATGAACTAGCACAATTTAACAGATTAGTTTTATTTCTTGAGCTTCTTTTGCATTTCAGTAACCCGGAAAAATAAAAGGAACCGTGTTTGTTTACTTTGGACTTCTAAATCATGATTATTAAATCTCCCACAGCAGCCACTCGAGGAAAATCAAGGTTTTGAATCGTAAATAGTCACCAGTCACTCCTTATTTATCCCCAGTATTAATTATCTGTCTAATTCATGAGATCACTAGATTGCAAGTAATCTGTACAATTACATTTTGCCGAACTGGAAAATATATAATTAGTAATATATTTGTGCCATTGTAATAAAAAAAAAGAAAAAGAAACATTAGGGAGGTTATTATCATATTTATTTTTATAGCAATTTAGGTTAGGTTAGGTTAGGTTAGGTAGGTTAGGTTACGTTAGGTTAGGTTACGTTAGGTTCCATTTCTGGACTCCCAGTGGCTCGCCCGCAGGAATTGATAGTATAGGATGATGATTAGAGCGATGTAAAGAAAGGAGTTGGATGGCCAGGCAGGAAGGTCTAGCAAGGAGAGGAAAGAAAACCATGCAACTGGGGCCCAAAGGGAAGCTGGGTAAAACTTTCAGTATCGTTTAGAATTATTTTCTGACATGAAATTGTCAACAAATGAATCCTTGATATCAGGAGTACCATGACGAGACATTACGCCTTTACATAAGATTAGGCTCCTACACGCAGTCTTTTTCTAGTTTTTGTGTCCTTGACTATCACTGTTTTCCTAATCATATTTTAAAATGGGAAATTGTGACAGATAATGCATTTCTTACGGAGAAATCCCCATATAATTTTTCAGTCAAAAAGAAATAAGAACTGGACACATATAAATGGACAAACTTGATCATTAATTTCAGAAGAAATATGTAAAATGTTTACATTTTAAGGAAGGTAGTAGATATGGAAGGAAACAGGATAGTTGTTTTGATGTTTTCACACCAAAGCATTCCCATGTTTTCCCAGGCTCAGATAAGCCAGTGCAGGTGTCTAATGAGAAACAAAGTGCAGGACCCTACCGCGAGTCATTACTGAATCTGACCTGACCCTAGTAAATGCGCCCCTAAGGTGACATTTCTCGCAGCTGCTTGCAAGTAGCACGCCCCCTTTGAGAGTTCCTTCTATTGTTACTATTGTTCTCAATTCCCCAGTCACGCGTGCCCCTTCAAATTTTTCTGAGTTTCCCCTCCTTCCAAACTACCTGCGATGCCATCAAGGGTCACCTTTCTTGACCTGACCCACACCTGCGGCTCTGCCTACTAACACCTGCATC
>NC_089792.1:39746638-39759138 GCF_040412425.1 Macrobrachium rosenbergii | reverse complement strand
TTAGGAGTAATGTAATGTAGGATGAGAGGTGTGTGTCACAAAATGAGTGAAGCAGGAAAGAAGTGGTTTTTTTTTTTTAATGACTGGGAAGAGTTTTGAATTGTCTAAGGAAACAAGGGTGGGATTGTATGAAGGTATTGTAGATGAGTTGGTGATGTGCTATTGGGAAGGAAGGAAAGACCTAGAAAGTTTTGGATAGATGATGTGAAAGAAGTATAGGAAAAGAAAGACCTTAACATCCAGGAAGTGTGAAAATGTATGCAATATACTGCAGGGGTGAATGACGCGCTGTATGCTGCTGATGAGCCTTCTGTGTAGGTATAAAGTGGCTGACGTTATGGAAGTTTTACAGCACTGGGTTTCATCTGCGATTCAGCAGTTTAAATATGAGTTGGGCAGTGACGATTAAATTGTATTGTACCCCTTGATGTACCCCTTGGTAGGATGAATTGGTTTGATGACATATATATATATATATATATATATATATATATATATATATATATATATATATATATTTATATATATATATATATATATATATATATATATATACATACATATATGACTTGGATGAGAGAAAAAGAGAAAGCGAAAGGAAGAGGGAGACAGAAATGGAAAATGGGCTTTGCCAGTTGCTGGGCCACCAGTAGCAAGACTTACGCGATGCAGATTCAAGCAATCAGAATATTTCAAAAGCGAATAGAGTTTGGGAGTTCCCGTGTGCCTGTAAATAAATGAAAATAGGTTTTACATTCGCAATACGGTATTGTTCAGTAGTTAATGGAATTGTACATCATATGAAATAAACGTGCACATAATGGCTTTGAGTAATTAAATTATTGTGGAAGCAACCCTACACACGAAAATAAAACATGAATGCAAAAAATATCTGTGCTCCCACTGTTATATTGGACAGTATTTCAATGATTCTGTCATTATTAGTTTACCCATATAGATAGAGTTAGTAACTGTAAACTAATACAGTAATGATTAATTGTTAGTTTCAGAAGCAAAAATCAGTCCCATATTATTCAAAAATTTCACAGCATTTCACATTTGAAGCAGTATTAATTGAAGAGACGCACGGAAAATAAAATCAAACAATTCCATCCAGTGATTTAGAGAGGTAAATAAAAAATCATCGACAATTTTTGTATTGCTCAATATTGCATTGAATAGCATACAAATACGAAGCGTTTTCATCGATGCAACGTGCATATGATAGGTTTCACGTTTTGGGTGGATACGAAAATATGTAAACGACAGTGTCTCCCTATCTCTCTCTCTCTCTCTCTCTTGCTCTCACTCACTCACTCTCTCTCTATCTCTCTCTCTCTCACTCTCTCTTTCTCTCTCATTTTATGAGTCGGTTTGGACCTGACATACATATCCCCCGACATGTGAAACTAGAATGGACGGTGGTCTTTTACAATGGAAGCTTAAACAATATTTATGATCGAGGTCGCTCGTTTCTGCTATCACTGCTATAGCTTTCATTCTTTTTTTATTTGTTTTTCTGTATTTTTTTAAATGGGGCTGGCGATTAGAAAGGTTGGTATTATTTATTATTATTATTATTATTATTATTATTAAAAAATGCTCGGCAGCCATATTGTTATATTTGGCATTTTGTTGAGAAAATTATTATTATTATTATTATTATTATTATTATTATTATTATTATTATTATTATTATTATTATTCAGCTGTAAGTGATTTTCACTAATAGACGTTTTCTGCAGATATAAAAAAGGCTACAGTCACTGCCAAGTTCATCCCATAAATGCTGAATCAGTGATGAGGCCACTTTCAGAACGTGTCCTCAACATCAGTCACTTTCTTATACTTGCGAAAAGGGAAGATGAGTAATGAGTCTAACCCCATGCCCATCCTGCGCACAGTCAGCCACTCACCTGCATCTCGCATGGACTCTGAAGCTTCATGATGGACATTAACCCAATAGCTTGATAAAGAATATGACAGATATCTAAGCAGGGAGGAAGATTGCATGCAGGCGTAAACCTAATTTGCTTCTCAGGTGGAACCTCGGGAAAGTCAACATAGCTGTTTTTGGCTTAGAATGAGCATTAACAGCTAGGCTTTTCTCTCTTGCATAATATCTTGCAAATATTATTTGCTCTCGTGAAATAATTATGGGTACCATCGTTAAGGAATACGCGAGGGAAAATAACACCCTTCCCCTGACACTGACTCCGACTTGGAGCCATTGGCTACAGGGCTGAACGAAAATGATCAAATTGAAACAAAATTTTCGTGCCTTTTGAGATAACTGAAAAAGAATGAATATATATATATATATATATATATATATATATATATATATATATATATATATATATATATATATATACACACACACACACACATACATATACATGAGTGTGGGCAGAGAGAGAACAATATTTATATATATATATATATATATATATATATATATATATATATATATATATATATATATATATATATATATATATATATATATATACATATATATCTGTGTATGAGTATGTATTGTCTATGTGTACGTACTTCTCAGTCATTCGTTTCCCTTTTCGGGGGATGGGTCTAAGAAGGGGTTACACATAATTTTTCAATTATGGTGAGGTTTCTAGATTCAAAAGCCAATTGTTTTGAAAATTTGTAACGACTTGTTTTTAAGTTATTAAAAGGTTGTTGAAATAATATGGATCTCTGTTTTATTTCACGTTATGTTTTTACGTAAATAACGTATGATTTTTTCTAGAGTGGTTTTCTGAAGTTAAGCAACTGATCGTCTTCATGAAAACCCAATTTTTTTTTATTCCCTCTATGTTTGTCAGCAGAATTACATGAAACAACAAGGCCAAATAAGCATTAATACTATTTTTACGTGATATTTATCAGAAAATCCTTGCCTTTTTTTGATAAATTTTCGTGAAAACTATCTTAAAAGGCGGTTCTTCAGGCTCAAACAAAATTACGCTTGAATCAGCGTATTTTAACGAGTAACTTTTACCATATAGTAGTTCAAGCATTCCATTTGTTACAAGCTCATTAAAAACGAATTTATTTTGAACTTTAGTGTTTTTTGCTGATATATGCCAAGCTAATAATCATATAGAATATATTTATAGTGTCTATGTATCTATTATTCACAGGGTGTCTTAAATATTATTATTACGAACATTATGAGGCTCAAAATCCTCATGACTGTGCCAAGGTCACTTAATGCCAAACACAAAGTGCTGCATTGAAGTTCCTCTCTCTCTCTCTCTCTCTCTCTCTCTCTCTCTCTCTCTCTTCTCCCGAAGTGCTCCTTTTTTCCTTGACTTTATTTTCCCCTTTTCTGATGTTTATGGGAAAATATTCGTTATCACCCTGCACCGTTCCGCGGGAGGATGGCGGGAAGGAGGGACGGAAAGGGCGGGCGAAAGATAGAGGGAGAAAGGTGGCAGCCTTTGATATGCGTATTTAATAACATTACGGCGTAATGCCGTGTCATTTTATAGGTAGACAGTCGTTTAGATTTTTGAAAGGCACAGCGCAGAGAGAGAGAGAGAGAGAGAGAGAGAGAGAGAGAGAGAGAGAGAGGGTGAATTTGGTAAACCAGTTATCGTTCTTATTGTAAGTCTCCGTTTTATCTCAAAGAAGTTTTGTCCTGAATTCTCTGGAATTTTAACTTTAGGGGCGCCAGTCATCATCCTTATTTTGTTGTGGTTGTGGTGTTTCATCACAGGGAAATGTTATACCCCTCTGAAATATCTTGAATCATAAAAACAAGAGTGTCAAACTTGCGAGTAAGTTTTCCTTGTTCTGATATGCTGTAAATTTACGATAATTGTATAGGGCGTTTCCTCCTTACATGATTTTCGCAGAGTCGATGATGTTTATCACTGGAATTTTAGTTGATTATTGCAGTACATAAATAGCGCATGAAAATTGCTTTGATTAACCTAAAGATTGTTTTGGAATTAGAGATCTTGGTATTATGTAGGAAGCTTTCATCTTGCTTTAATATTCTAATTGATTATCTTGTATTCTCTAGAAATGACAGTGAGTTTTGGAATGAAAATAAAAAGAGGGGGAGAATGCACACTGGTTTCTGATTTTAGTTATAATTGCCATAGACTTGATACACTTTACATTTAGTAGAATTGCATCAGATGTCTCGACGTTGAAGACAGAGAGAGAGAGAGAGAGAGAGAGAGAGAGAGAGAGAGAGAGAGAGAGAGCTATTCAAGGTAGATATCGCCATGAGATAAAGCTTCATGTCTTACAGCTTGGACGATAAAGATGTGGTTTATGTTGGTGGTGATAATGGCCCCCTTGGCTATAACAGCCATTGACTTCCTGTACTGTGATGGTGTTTGGTGATGGTAACAACAATGATAAACAATAATGGCAAAGAGTCGGGAAAGGGGGCTGGGGAGCCCTGGTTGAAGGGGGGAGTCTCTCCGTTTTAAAGGCTTGCTTGCGATACACGATCAAATAAGAATCGTAAAAGGTTATGTATGAGAAGCGATAGGGATGACCGGAGGTGAGAGAGGACGGAAGGGCGTCAGAGAGAATGAGAAGTACAGATTACAAAGCTTAAAGATGCTGGGGATGAGCCAGTCCTGAGATGTTATAAGATCTGAAATAAATAGGAAAGCGAAGACGTCGAGGGCAGCAGCGAAATGATGATACGGACGCATACACGCAGGCAAAAAGGGGGAAATAACGTGGAGCAGTAAACGAGGAGTAATGGCAATAAAGGCGCAGGGACGATGTCACCCATAAAGATTAAAATAATGATGAAGAGTGATGGACTTCGGTCATTAGAGTCTTCTCGGCACATACATGTGCATTCCCAATGGAATCCATTTTCCTTAATAGGTTCTTTGAGATTTAACTGGTATGAGAGTGAAATTGGTTCCCATATTTCTCACCTCCTTTTCCCTTCTCCTGTCCTCCTCTGCACTTTTCCTCATCTCCCGTCCTCCTTTTTCACGCCGGGGAAAGCTGAAATATTTTCTATATTAACAAATAATCTGTTGGGACAATCAGCAGTAAGTGTGTACGTATCACCCTATATAGTGTTGATAGCGTCATTAAGGTCCCCTGGAGATGGGCCAAGGGGTCTTTTGCTCCTCTAAGTGTCTCTCTCTCTCTCTCTCTCTATCGCTTTTTCCTCTCTCTCTCTCTCGCTAGGTCTCCCTTAGTGCCGTCCTGTATCGTCTTGAATCGTTTTCCTCATCATTTGCAGGGTTTTTCAGTTTCTGCATCGTTTGATGTTTTGCCTGTGTCACTAACAATATGGGAAGATTTGTTTACTTGATCGTTGCTTTCTAGAAAGTCACCTTAGCGTTTTGAAACTGCTGCTTAATCTTACAAAAAAAATAAGGTTTTCAAGGGCAATTAAAATTGTATATGAGAAGAGTTAATGTAAAAACCTAATGAATATCACATTGTCTAATTCACGCTAAAGCCTCTTAATATATTTATTACCCGAAGTGGTCTGAATGCTGCGAGGTGTTCCGTGCCAGTAAGTAAATTTCTAATTGTATGGACAGTAAATTTCTCGCCATACTTGTGAAGTCGAGCTATCGCTGCCGTGTTTTTTAATTATCTACTAATTTTTGTGATTCTTGAGATTCTCCTTTCTGAGTGCCTGCTGATTTTGAATAGCAAGAGAAGGTGGTACAACTAAAATTTTCATTTTCACCCTTCATTGCTTGTGGAGGATTGCTGTTTTATTTTCGTTTGTATTTTAAGGACAGTTTTGTTCCCTTTTTTTGTAAATTCGTAGCAGAATATCAAAGGACTTTAAAATGGAACTTTAGGCAGAAGGCAATAGCTACAATTCTTCTCGTTTTTGTTACGGGCAAATGTTCGTTAATCTAAATTGAGAAGCAGAACATTAAAAGCAAAATTAGTGTTGCTGTAAATTATAGAATAAATATAAAAAAGATGGAAAAGGAAGACAGTTAAATATTAATTTTTTGATTATCAGGAAACGATAAAAATATTTTTTCTTAGTTCAAAGTCTAATATTAGTTAGCACTGTGATGTTACTACAGAGAACAGAGAGAAAAAGACGTGCGAAAAATGAGACGCCTGAAAACCCCTTGCGTATGCCAACCATTTCAACCTCTTAAATTACACGGCGTTGCTAATCGCAGTGGAAAATCTATTTTGATGTAGAGGGGAACCGTAACTCGGGAGGATAAATAGTGCCATTAACACGTATTGCAACGTGCAGGTGCAGCTCTGTTTATTGAATTTGGTGCGCATTCTCACCCTACATGTACTCTTGCAACGTTGTGGTTCATGTGGTCATTATGACTCTTTCAAAGCTTTATCTCTTGTTGTTATTGTTTATTTCATTGTTTTTTTTTTTTTGGCCTAGGTTCCTTTAGAGATCAGAGTCTGCTTTTATCATGTTGTATGAAAAGAACAAAGAATAGTGGATGCATGTTGTTTACTTCTCGTAATTTTTAATTCCTCTCACCTAAGGTTTTTCATTTGTCGTCCTACATGCCTGGGAGACTTCGAAATCGTAGTTAGTCTGATTTGATCACGTTGTAATTTTGCCATTACCCTATGGGTATGGAAAGTCTGGGCAAAGCGTTTCCGTCATGCCAACCTTGTAGTTTGGTGTACATAATATATATATATATATATATATATATATATATATATATATATATATATATATATATATATATATATATATATATATATATATATATATAATATATATATATTTGATATATTATATTAGTATATCAGCATACTGATAATTGCGATATATAGCGCCCATTCGTTCATTGTAATTTATGTTACCGTATTCTTACAGATTATGGCTTTAGCATTGGTTCTTATTAGCACAAAAATAAATCTGATTTAAAGCACCTACAGAGCTGTTAATCAGCTTGTGGTCTGGTTAAATTAAGATACACCTAACTGAGCATGGTTTTTAGCTAACTTTTTCATTCATAGATGTATTATGACGTTTAGTATATTTTGTGGTACTAAATTTAAAATGAAAATCGGGAAATTAAACATATAAAGGAGGTAGGAAATACGAAATTTCAATATGTTGGCTATACGAACTGGAACTTGTGGTTTTAACCTCGGTTATGAATATGTTACACGACCGAGTGCACAGAATCCTGGACAAACCATCCTTACTGGTGTTTATGATGGGCGTTCTTGGTGTTCAGGAAAGGTGACTCATCCGCATGCAAAAATTATACTTCTCAAGAAATTGTACACTGGAGTTTCTGGCATTAACTGAACATTAATTCCATAAATAAAATGTTTCCACAGCAATGGTTGTTACAAAAAGTACCCATGTCAAGGGAAGTAAACAAAAATGAATGAGTAGAAAAGGATGTGAAGGAAGGAAACCTTGGAAAGGTAACTGGTCTCACTGTCACTGGAGCGTAGACCTGGAATATGGCACCCACTAACCCCCACCCCCAACCCCATCCAGACCCACACGCCCATCCCTTTCCCGTCTTTGTCTGTGGTGTGGTTGGCAGGGTTCCAGGCCGTTCATTTGGCTGCACACCCATTTGCTCCGTCGTTCCAGAACTCTCAGTCCAGCGCCCCGCGCTCTTTTTACCTGACACTGATTCGCGCTCCTCATTTTAGCTACCCCCATTTCAGCCTCTATTGATCATTCTTTTAAAACTGTTTACCTCAGGGCAGTCAGAGGGCGATATTTTACTTTTATTTTTCTTTTTTCCCTGGCTTTTCCTTCCTGGGAGGATCAGGAAGACTTCTTATGGAATGTTTTGTGTGTTCCTGGAAGCCGACGGTGGCGATTTGCACTTTTCTCACTTATCTCTCCGTTTTTGACCTCAGACGGTCGTTCCTTTCAATGAGTTAACTTGAAGGAGGGCAGGAAAGGTATTTTTCTTTCTGTTCTCGATGGAAACAAAAATATGTTTATTTTTTGTCATTCCCAGCCCTTATCGAGTAGAGGCAGTTATAATTGATTATTAATCTTGAGGCTTATCTAAAGCTTGCCAAAACAATTGTGTGGATTTTTATATTTAATAGATATTTAAGGGCCCAAGTCAAAGGTCTGTAGTTTGATTGTGTTGTTTTTATACATTCATGATAGAAACAGAAAAAGAATAAAAAAACAGTATAATGGCATTGCTCCATAACATTTTTCTGTTCATTTATGGACAAATATTCGTGTATAATGAGAAGCCAAGCAGTTTTCGTATTTATGCATAAACTTTGCAGGCTTTATAATTTGAGTTTAGTTTGAATGTAAGCTGTTTGAATCATCAATATACGAAAAAGTCTTACTAAAAAACAGTATAAGCCAAAGTTTGTCCTTACCTATCTGCGTGGCTCCTTTT
This sequence comes from Macrobrachium rosenbergii, assembly GCF_040412425.1. Taxonomy (NCBI): domain Eukaryota; kingdom Metazoa; phylum Arthropoda; class Malacostraca; order Decapoda; family Palaemonidae; genus Macrobrachium; species Macrobrachium rosenbergii. The sequence continues at coordinate 39,750,772 of NC_089792.1, read as the reverse complement.
CTTAAATAAAGAGCCAAACCACTCTAATTTAAGAATATAAACTTTGGCTCTCTGCAGTTCACGAGCAAGGGTTGGCTGAAACCTGCAGGTAACAGTAAATAGCCAAGCAGCCTTCATATTTATGTATAAACTTTGACTTACTGTATATCTGACGAACAAGGGTTGGGATGAAAGGTAACTGGGAGAATATTCCAGCAATCCAGGGATCTGCTGGCATTCCTCAGCTCTCTCACCTCTTCTCTCAATCAATGGGGAGGTTAGTTTGTTCCAGGATCCTGGATTCCGGGATTACATCTGAAGGGGGAAGAAAAGGGGCCCCAGGAATTAGACTTTTTTAGTTTTTTTTTTTTTTTTCTTTAGGGGAGATATGGGTTTACGGGAGAGGAATTAAGGTAGATGAGAGCGGAAAGGTGAAAGGGGAAAAGGATTCGTCTAGGAGATGAAAGGTGTGTAAGAGGTTTGAGAATTGAGAGAGAGAGAGAGAGAGAGAGAGAGAGAGAGAGAGAGAGAGAGAGAGAGAGAGAGAGAGAGAAATTCATTGCTTTGCCTAAATAAGTATTTGAGCGAGTTTCATAGTAAAAATTTTATATTATAAGGTAGCAATTTTATATTATAGGGTTCTCTTATTTATTCGAAGTTCTGTGCAAAGTTGTTTAATCATCCTCAAAGCAACCAAGTTCCAACTTGTCAGAGAGAGAGAGAGAGAGAGAGAGAGAGAGAGAGAGAGAGAGAGAGAGAGAGAGAGAGAGAGAGAGAGAGAGAGAGATTTTATATTCAACATTTAGCTTACTTGTTGCTTTTGACAAGTTATGGTAAGGTTATCTTATTCAGGCGTTAGAAGGTAGTGAAAGGTTACAAATGTCTTCCAAAATCATTGGTTTCGGTTAGATTTAGTATCGAATGATCAAAGTATGACTCAGTGGTCTATTAAACTGCTACATAATAATAACAAAAATGAATAGAACGATCATTATTAGCGATGTCCTCTGGGGTAAGGAGTTTCTCAGATACTTGGAATGATTTAAAGCTTTTGTCCTGATAAAAATGTATCTTCTGTGTTATTATTGGTGTTTATTTAACACTACTTCGAGGAATTCTTCAGCTGAAGGCATTCCATTTGTAAACGGTCATCATGTGTGTATGGTGGACGGGGTGTGCCGATTTTCTATGTGAAAAAACTCATTTGCTCTGAGATATAGGTAGGCGGATGTCTTTTAAGTCTTTATGACATCTTATATTTAAGTTTTTATTATATTATTACAAGTTATGTACTACGCAGTATACCATATAGTTTTCAAATCACTTGACCTGCCATCTTGAACTCTTAATCTGTCATAAATATGTGGCCATAAAATTTGATGTATGCTTTTATGGGAACAGTTGAAAGAAATTCAGTTGTTAATAGCAATTAAATAAACATCATGAACGCAATTTAAAGTTATGTATAAATGAAGGAAACGTGAGTGTAATCAAAATCAAGTCATCCTGTCGTAAATTAGAAGAGGGATTCCTTCAGTATAATGCTGTGTATAAATGTTATGTTTGTATAAATGTGGACGAATGTGATAGTTATTTAGACTTTACCCTTTATAGGTGATGGCCCTATTATGTAACATTTATATATTATAGCCTATATATTGGTACATTACTGTATACACTTTCGCCAATAAACGATTAATTAATTAATTAATTATACAACGGACAATAAAAGTAGGAAAGAGCCTTCGAAGTCAACACACGCTTTAAATAAGAATATAATTTATTATCATTTTCAGTCAGTTTTAGAAAAAAGGCATGTTTTTCAAGACTATTAGCCCACAGGTCTTTCACCGCTGTTAGCCTTTAGATAATCTTCAAGATATTTACCAAATCACTGAAGTGGAACAGCAGTGGCAGGACCAGTAGGAAAATAAAGAGTAGGCTGCTAAGTTACCTTCTTTATTTCAGAGTATTAGCATGTCAAATGTGTGGTTGAGAATGTTCGTATTATAGAATTTAACAGCCACAAAGAAAGTCATTGATATATGTTTTATCTAGAAGGACAAAAAACTCCCAATAATTAATTAGTTAATTCTATTTCACTACCTTTTAGATAATTTGTAAGCCAGATGTATGAGGTTTTTCTTTCTCTTAATTACGCATGCTTTTGTCTGGTATACACTAACTTACAGCCGCTGTACTAAACTTTGTAGATTAGTCTCGATCAGTATGAAGTTTATAATTTTTTGTTTGCGGAATTAACATTTTGATTTTTTTTAGAATAATAATCTATATATCACACATCTTATATCTAACAAAACTTTTTTTCATTTTATGTTAATGTTTATTATGACTCTTTTTCATTTATGTTAATGTTTATTACGACTCTTTTTTTCATTTATGTTAATGTTTATTACGACGTCTCCATATTTAGACAGAAATTACTCTCAGTGAATGACTTTTGTGAAATAACGATATATTTTAGTTCTTCTCTGGATGGAAATTTTGAGATATAGGAAAGATTTATTTGTGCTGTTTGCGAGTTGCTGTACTGTTTTATTTCGTCATATTTTGTTGTCTCTTACAGTGTCACGAATTGCATCGCTTGTTCCAATATCACAGATTTTCATAAAGCATCTATGTATTTTGGATTGCGGATCCGAAAAGGTTGTTGGTTCACATGGTATGGAAGATGTGTCAAATGAATTTTCATATTTTTCCTTCTTCATATCATATATCAAATATGAAACCACTTTTAACGAGAAGACCGAGATATCTTAAAAGCGGACTTTTTATTTTTCTGTAAAATAAAACTATTGTTCATCCGCATTTTTTTGTCCGCCCTCAGATCTTAAAAACTACTGAGGCTAGAGGGCTGCAATCATCAAACATACCAAATTGCAGCCCTCTACCCTCAATAGTTTAAATTTACATGGGGTTAAAGTTAGCCATAATCGTGCTTCTGGCAACGATCAGGCTAGGCCACCATCGGGCCGTGGTTAAAGTTTCATGGGCCGCGGCTCATACGGCATTGTACCGAGACCACCAAAAGATAGATCTATTTTCGGGTGGCCTTGATTATACGCTGTAGTGGCTGTATAGAAAACTCGATCGCGCCGAAGAAACTTCAGCGCATTTTTTACTTGTTATGATTTTGAACACCATCCAGGTTCGATTCTTTGAAGTAACTCATTTCGCGTCAGTTGGCCATAAAGTTGGGATTACATGAGAAAAGACAACAGACTATGTTAATAACTAAAGCTTGCACATTTTTTTTTTTTAAATCAGCAGAAAAAACTGGCGTAATGGGTTAGTCAGGTTTGTCACACTCTCTCCTCAGGAGTGGAGTACCATAACTTCTCAAATTTACTTTAACATTACCGGTTTAAAATATTCCATTGAGACTTCACTCTGGTTAAGGTCAGTTGAAATCAATTTAATAGCCTTTTTGAAAAATTGTGAGACGTTGAAACTGGAGAACCAATTACTGGTCCTTAAGATTTTCAACAATCGAGAGTTTTGCTCTAGTATAGTTAAATCAGTTTTCAAACATTTTGAATGTTTTATTCATTCTTATGTCTTAATTAGTTATAACATTTTACAAGGAATCGCTCATAAGATTTTTAATGCAACACCTTATACCTAGAATTGCTAAGTTCATATCTTTGTTGGCTCTCAGCTCTCCGTGTCATTAATCAGTGAATCTCGTTAAAAATTCTTTGAAGGAATAGCATCAGGTGTTAAACTGACACGTCACCAACTGTCAGTTGAAATGTTGAGATGTTCCCCACAGACATGTAGACCAGTAAAGGTTGCCGCAGTTCTAGTTCTAATCATATCGCACTCTTTAATCAGATTACATTTCCGTAATGCTATTTTAGTACTTGAATGAAAGCTCTTATACAGATCAGGTATTACTGAGGGTTAGTTAATACCATGACATATCATTCCTTGGCAGACCAGTATCTTTTTCGTTCATTTCCTGAAACCCCATTCTCCATCGATGCTTGCAAATTTCCCACTACTGCAACATTTACACATCTACTAACTGAATTTATGAACCTTTAAGTTTTACGTCATTTGTCTAAAGATTCGCTTTATGTAGTTCTTGTCATTTACTCCTTTCTGTTCAAGTACCAAACTTCTTATCACAGA
>NC_089792.1:39724138-39741638 GCF_040412425.1 Macrobrachium rosenbergii | reverse complement strand
TTGAAGAGCCACTAAAAGATGGCATTTTAAGTAGATGGATTGAAAATTGATGTTCAAGCCCTAGGAGGAAAAGTAGGAGTGGGTATTTTATTTGATACTTCTAAGTTTTTGTATACCTTAATGTTCCCTGAATTCATCCTTAAAGCTCAAATTTAATTGAAATCTTGACAATCTGGCGCGACGTCTTTGTTTATATATTTGTGTTGTAAAATTGCCCATTCAAGTATGCTTGATTTTTTTCCTATCATCCGATAAATTCCAGTCAAATATTTTCCATTAAAAAAAAGATTATTAACGAATAAATTCCCTCTGCCTTAACGCCCTCTTGCACAAGCACATCATGAATGCATGAAATTACGACACGATTTTTTCCATCCATGACCTCATCGTCATCATCATCATCATCATTCATCATGCGCCATAAAGCCAGTCAAAATGTCACACCTTTTGCTTAACGAATCCTCCGTCAGGCGGTGCCACGTGTTTTTCTCTTCCTCTGTTTTGTTTGCATGCGCCACATTGCGCGCTTGCTTTTCTTGCCCAGGGGGCAAAGTCGCCTTTGCCATTCATCACGCCCCGGTGGGGAGGCGTCGTGTAAGGTTGTGAGGCGGACTCTTTGATTTTTTCGGGTCTTGATACCAAGAGGCTTTTGCATGGGGCAGGTTTTTTTTTTTTTCTTGAGTTTTCTTCCAATAGCATTCTGGAGCGATGTTTCGTAGAAGTCTTTTGAATTTAAGTTTTCAACCTTAGGGTGTAACAGTTTTTTCAATTATAAAATTTTCTACAGGCTTCATTTTTGCCTGTGATTTTAACCTTGCTTCCATCTTTATCTCTTTTAAGAAGTGTGGCTTTTTTCTTCTTCTTCTTCTGCTTCTTCTTTTCTTCTTCTTCTTCTTCTTCTTCTTCTCTTCTTTTCTTCTTATTATTATTATTATTATTATTATTATTATTATTATTATTATTATTATTATTATTATTATTGTTGTTGCTTAACGAGACTGTTGGGTCTCATTGTTAGACTGTCACTGTGGGCTTTTCTTCTGCTTCTTCTTCTTCTACTATTATTATTATTATTATTATTATTATTATTATTATTATTATTATTATTATTGTTGCTTAACGAGACTGTTGGGTCTCATTGTTAGACTGTCACTGTGGGCTTCTTCTTCTTCTTTCTTCTTCTTCTTCTTCTTTCTTCTCTTCTTCTTCTTCTTCTTCTTTTATTATTATTATTATTATTATTATTATTATTATTATTATTATTATTATTATTATTATTATTATTATTGCTTAACGAGACTGTTGAGTCACATTGTTAGACTGTCACAGGACCTCCTGAACTATTTGTTCTTAACTATGAATTGAAAAGGAGCCAAGAGAAACTAAAAAATTAGACAGTCTAGTAGTATACAAAGGTATAATAGTACGTAACGGGGTTAAGGCAGAAAGCAGTTCCCTGGGTGTCTCCTTATTCACTAACAGCAACAGCAACGTCGGGGTAGAAGGGGCTCTGTAAACAACAATTAGTACCGTCTATAATGTTCCATACTAGGAATATTGCGAGTAGTTAATTTTTCGTGGAAGGTTAGCTATGATATTAATTACCATACCAATCGGCCCCCATATTATTATTATTATTATTATTATTATTATTATTATATTATTATTATTATTATTATATATATATATATATATATATATATATATATATATATATATATATATATATATATATATATATTCAGTAAGCTACAAACGTCCTTTATATCGAATAATAATACCTCGGAAATAATATATTTCATATGTGGCCGTATAATTAATGCGTCCACTGTAGTCCTGAGTTCTGTCTTCGCTGGTTTATAACCGCCGGGAACGAACTTATTATCAACTAAAAATTCCATTCGGTAACATATATGAAAAACATATTATTCACGAGGTAGAGCGAATTGATATCAAAGGACGTTTGTAGCTTACTGATTGCATATGAATCACGGACGATGAAAAAGTCATATATATATATATATATATATTAGGGTAATATATATATATATATATATATATATATATATATATATATATATACATACATATATACATACATAATATATTAGTATATATTGTTGCATATAATATATATATATATATATATATACTATATATATATATATATATATATATATATATATATATATGCATATTTATACAATAAAAATAATAATAATAATAATAATTAATATATATATATACATATATATATATATATATATATATATATATATATATATATGAATTTATGAATTATAAATGAATTTTGTCACGGATACCATGGTCTAAGTCATTTATCATATGATTACTTCTCAAGCAGGCATTTGGCCGAATCTTGTTGCGGACGAGGCGCGTATTTATAATTACCCTTGGGTATTAGGGTAATTATAAATGACACAGTGAATTGATATTAAACAATACATAAAATTATTTCCCGACTATGGGGCCCATTGTTGCGGTAATCTAATAATCTTATCTAGTCCACTATCGAAAATGTGTACTACTTGCAATATGCCTTGTCTAGAACACCATACACGGTGCTACTTGTTCTTTGCAAAGCCCCTTCGACCCCGAGGTTGCTGTTGTTGCTTAGATTGAGCTAGACGTCACTAAGAGGGGAGGAGCATTTATCAGATAGCATAAGTATATATATACAAATATATATATATATATATATATATATATATATTTATCTAAAATGATATATATATATATATTTTTCTGAAATGACTTTTGCGTACATTAAACGTTCTTGATATTTTACAAGGCTAGAAAACCCGACTGATTAACCCCATTACTACTTGAATATGAAGTATTCAAGTAGCAGATATCTGTTGATTTTGGGGAACCACTATTTTTTGGATACGACAGTCTCAAAACGCAAGGTTTTAAGATCTCTAGTTAGCCATGTGGACGTTTAATGGAGTTATCCTATTTAGTCAAAATCTGGAAAGTGTCTTATGAATGGTCGCAGAAAAAATGTATTGCAGTTTAATAAGTAATATTGTGTGACTAATTCCTCATATTGTAAAATGAATGTTCAGGCAAGATAACCAAGTTACTAGCTAAGCAAATTTATGTCAGAGAGTAAGTCACTTTAAGGATGCCTGAGTTTGAGCCGATTTTTTAATTTTTATTTTTTGTTTGCACCGAAGAGGATGAATTATGGCATGAACTGTTAAAACTTATTATGCCTCTCTTGCCGTAAACATTGAACTGGGTTCCTCATAGTTAATCGATTGTGGTGGAACGAGACGAAATGGAAAAGTATATCTTAGTTTAACCAGACCACTGAGCTGATTAACAGCTATCCTAGGGCTGGCAGGAAGGATTAGACTTATTTTACGTGGCTAAGAACCAGTTGGTTACCTAGCAACGGGACTTACAGCTTATTGTGGAATCCGATCCACATCATACCGAGAAATGAAGTGCTGTCACCAGAAATAAATTCCTCTAATTCTTCATTGACCGGCCGGAAAATCGAACGCGGGCCCAGCACAGTGCTAGTCGAGGACGATATCGAAAAGTGGGCATATTTCCAACAACTTCCATCACAAAAGACTTGCTGAAAACCGAAGAGATAACACCCACGGGATCCAAGCCCTGTGAAAGGGAAATACGGGCAGCGGAAAAACAATTAGTTAAAACTGCCATCGTTTTTGAGCTTGTTTGGTTTGGTTTGTATTCGCAGACATTTTTCTACAGACACACTTACTCATGTCACCTAGTCCCTCTGACTTGAGCAGCTCCCATGGCCTCAGTTCGATAATAAGTATGCTATCTGGACCGGGTTCCTGGGTTGATTGGAAGTCTTTCGAATCTTCAAGATAATTTAAGTATGAAAAGTCCTATTCCACTGACGTCATGACGAATCGTAAGCAAGTTACAAGAATTTTGTGAAATTCACAATTTTTTGCTGCTTTAACTCACCATTGATGAAGTGTTTGTTTTACCAGATCAGCACGTTCTTCATTGCGGGGTGGGTAGAGCCTGTCGGCTAGCACGCCACTGGCCCAGCTTGACTCTCCGAGCGGCCAATGAAGAATTAGAGGAATTTATTTTCTGGTGATAGAAATTCATTTCTATAATGTGCTTCGGATTACACACAAGTGTAGGTCCCGTTGCTAGAACCAGGGTTCTTAGCCACGTAAAATAGTCTAATCCTTCGGCCAGGGCCCTAGGAGAGCTGTTAATCAGCCCAGTGGTTAAACTAAGATATACTTTTAACCAGATCACCTAGGTTAACGTACTCATAGGTAATGAAATACAACTGACGTTATTTTGCTGTAGTTTTTATGTCAGAAGTAGCGTTTCATTTTCTGTTGTTGCCTTTATTGTTTCATGTTAACACTCTGTCATATGAACAAGGAAACATCTTTGCACTGTTATTCTTATTAACCTTGATACTACCAAGTTAACATGGGAATTGTTTAATAACTGTGGTTCTCATCTCTTCGCTCATGTTCCTGTTATGTAATCACAGGAGTTAGCTAATAACTTTGCCTTGTTATTGTTATGGCTAATGACGTTGTCGTGTAATGGAAGGAGTTAGCAAGTAACTTCATGCTTTTTTTACTCTTATGTATGACGTTTCTGTCGTGTAATCACAAGAATGAATAAATACCATACTGTAGATATTTTTATAGCTTATGCTGCTGTTATGTGATCACAAGAGTTATCAAATAACTTTATGTTGTTCTGATATCTGATGTTACGGTCGTGCAATAACAAGAATTAGTAAATAATACTGTATTGTTATTCTCATGGGTAATGTTATTGCCGTGTAATGATACTAATGTGTATAAATTCTCTTTATAGGGTTAATTTTGCTGCCGTTTAATGACAGGTATTAGTAAATAATTTTTTTGCTTTAAGTCTTATGTCTGATATTCTGTCTTGTAATCACAGCACTCAGCAAATAACTTCTTTATTATTCTTATAGCTGATGTTGCTGTCGTGTAATCTTAAGAGATGGCATACCACTTTGTGATTTTGTTGTTCGTTTGTCTTAAGGTATAGTTAAAAAAAAAATCTTAGAATTTATTCGAGTATAAGTTTCGTCCCGTTCATTTTAGTGGCAGGTGTGTCGCCAGTCTCCAGTCTGTTCATTTAGCGAGGAAGTATGTAGGCATTGTTTAATGGCAGCTGCGACAGTAACTAAGGGCCTCATCGTAAACTCGGGCTTATTTCCAAAAGGTGAAAAGTTTCCCCGTATTTTTCTCACTTTTTTTTTCCGGAGAAAGAAAAAACTACTAATAGGAATACGAAAAGTGACGCAAAGCAGCAAGTCTGTACAGTTATTGCAGCGAGCCCGAAAATTACTTTACTTCTCTCTCTCTCTCTCTCTCTCTCTCTCTCTCTCTCTCTCTCTCTCTCTCTCTCTCTGTCTGTGACATTTAGCCGATCCTTGTTCCGCATGTCGCCAAGGCCTTAACTTGTGTATCCCACCAACATATCCGGCCGCCCACAACAACAACATCAACAACCACAACAGCCTTGATATACTGGTCGGAGGCACTTGTCCTCGCAGAACATACTCCAGGCAAGAAGCAAATCAAGCATGAGAGATTACAGCTCAGGAAAAGCCGGTGCTTGCTAAAGCAATCGAGTGAGCGAGATTGTAATTAGGAATGAAGAGGTTTTGCCTATATCACTCCCAGGCATTTCCTTCTGTCATGAGAGTGCTTTCGTTTTTTTTTTATTTATCTTTTGTTTCTTGTTTTTATTATTTCCAATTTTTTCGTTTATAGAGATTCAGAACGGTTAAGTTTCCAATTTTTAATCACCGAACTCTATTATTATGTTTTATGTTATTCAAACGGTATTATCGTTACAGTATTCTTTGTACTCTTAATGTAGTCGTAACTATCAAATCATCAGTTTCAGCTGTAAAATATTACCTAAAAAGTTTTAAATGCCAGAATAATCTAGTCAGTTACTGACTGGTCGAGACCAGGAGTAAAGGACAACAATATTTTTATCTATACTGTCTACTGATCACATTCACAGACGATTTCATTAGCAACAGTGACCTTGCAACTTCTCAGTTTCCTCCATCTCATTTTGGGGTTGTTATGCTTTCAACTGAACGGCCCAAATCCGAAGCGGAAATGAGTGGTGCCTCTTACACTGGTGAGATTCGAACCCACGCACGGTAGAAAGAATGACATAACCGTTAACCTCCATCCCACGAAAAAGGTTGGTGTTATTGATCTTGGAATTAAGAATTTGGTGAAGTCTCTTCTTTTCCTTGTAGTGTTATAATTTAGTGTTGGCAAAGATTCTACTTTCTGGGAGGCACTAGCGTTTCCTTCAACAAAACCGTGGAGTAATATGCAGTTCATTTTCGATGTTACGCTGCTTTTCACTTCATTTTTAAGTAGTAAGAATCACCGAAAGAGCGATATACACGCTTATTTGCAAAATTACATTGGCGCTGCTTAGAGTTGAGGTATGTTGATGCAACAGGTTAAACCTTGTATTTAAAATTGTAATGCTGGGCCTTTGTTTTTCAACGCACGTTAGAATCCTGGGGTGCAAGGAGAGTTTCAGTATTTCATTCTCTTGTCTGGATTAAAGGTTTATAAAAACTTATAGCTACCATTTTATATACAGTACAGTTACTATATTGTTTTCATTATTATTATTTTTTAATTGCCTTGTACCTGCATACAGTATTTTTACATGGTCTCTTGAGCTGAAAAATTATTTTTTATTATCCTAAGTAATATTTGAGTGTAACTAAAGACTGTTTGTTTTTATCTATGCGTAAATTGTATATTTGTACTGTATTGTGCTGAAGTTTCCCCTCTGTTTAAGCATCTGAGCTGAATATTAGTATAAGTACAGTATATCCAAGAATTAGGGAATACTCTTTAGAACTCACAGCATTTCAGGTTATATTTATTTTTAGATGGTATTTCAATATTATTAAAATGATTTTAAATATAATTTCTAAAAGTAATATTAAAAATGGTGAATACTGTAAGGCAGCACTGTTTGTTAGAATTATCTAAAATGACATAATCATATTGGTCCAGTTTTTATAAGTTTTGTACTGTCTTGTCTCTCTCTCTCTCTATCTCTCTCTCTCTCTCTCTCTCTCTGTTTTATATACATGGATACAACCAAAATCTGAGAATCTCAAAGCCCCATAGTGACGCAAAGATTGTGAATTATGTACGTGGTAGTTATTCAATTGTGTTGGGTCACATCAGCCGGGGAGAGGTTGGCATTTTAAGAATTGAAAACGGAAGAATAGCTTTCTGGAGATACTCTTGCTACTTTATATTCATATATATATATATATATATATATATATATTATATACCTTAGTTTCTATATATATGTATATATATTCCGCATTTAACCATTACTTCCAACAGGAGAAACATCACAATGGTCACTACCTTTCATACTTAACTCAAAAATTGTGGATAAAGCCCATGTGTAAAAATCCTTTGAACTGCTCATACACCTACAATAAAAGACTTCAGCAGCAAGGTCCCCCCAACTCAATAAACACGTACTCTGATTTACCAAGCACTTCCTGGATATTAAGGAATTCTAATTTGAAATTATGACTCTCCTTTCCATGCTGCCCTCTATCCAGCACTGATCTCCTCCTCCTGCATATTTCTGAACACTTTTAACCAACTTTTTATTTGTCTAATATACCAATCCATAATTTTACATACACTCTCCTCTTGCAAAGACTTTCATTAGTTCTGCAGTTTCCCTTCATTATCCCCAATCAGATCCGCATCATCTGCTCCATCATCTTCCATTCCACACTCTATTCGCAATCCATTTTCTTATCTCACAATTTTGCACTAGCTTTTATTTTCCTCTCTCTGAATAATTGTATCCAGCACTTCATGAAGCTACTGAACAGCTTGGAACCACAATACACCTTAGTTTCTGAACGCTTTTACTTCAGACAAGTCATTTTCATCATAAAAATATTTCATCGTTTAACAATACTGTGTTTCAAGACCCACACACCTTCTTATTGGAGGTCCATGTATGCCACATACAGCCTTTCAATTTGACTTTTAAACTTCTCACATAACAGTTTAACAAGTGTTTCAGCCACATACTTTTCCTTGTCGAAATTTGTACTCAGTCCCTCAGTCTTACTTTCCCAACCAAAACTACCATATGCCTTTCCTAATATCACCTTTATCTTTATACAACGAAAAAAATTGTTCCTCTTCCTTATTCTTTCGAAAACCTCTCCCTTATCCAGACATACTCAACAAACCTTGGTCTGACACTGCAACACACTATGGCCACCATTTTGCTCAGGCCAGCCCTAGGAGAGCTGTTAATCAGCTCAGTGGCCTGGTTAAACTAAGATATACTTACTCTGCAGCATCTCATTTGCAATCCCAAACTCTGGTATCTTTCCATTCCCATCCTTACTTTCTCAGCGGTGTCTTCCACAAGTATTTTCAAACATGCGTGAGTTCTTTTCACTGTTGCCCCCGTAGGTGGGGGTACTGCTGTCAGTGCACCTCATGCGATACACTGTAGGCATTACTTGGTTCTTTGCAGCGTCCCTTCGGCTCCTAGCTGCAACCGCTTTCCATCTTAATTCCACCCTCTGCTAACAATTTTTCAGCATTATTTTCAGCGGTGAATGACCTTACAGGTCCCAACGCTTGGCCTTTGACCTAAATTTTATATTCCAGTTAACGTTGTCATACGCCTTTTCTCTCATGTGGAAGTCTTTTGCGATGAGGTAGCTATTCCATTGTTACCCACTACCCTCTTTGTGATCCACGTAGTCGACTAACCACTACGCATCTAAATCACTGCTAGGTCAGCATTGGTCCAGTTGGATTTAATGGGCCTGGCCAAGTGAGACCCAGCTAGCTCAAGCATTGAACCTGGGACCTTTCCCTGTGAGGTGAACGTCCTAACCACTATAGGAAATGGAATGGAACTGTTTCTCTCGAAGACTGATAAAAGTAACTATTCGAGATTTAACTGAGCTGTAGTTGAAATACCAACATCATGTCAGTTAAAAATGTCAGTGAAAATTATCGGGATATGTAACAATGTAGTGATAGTTACATCCTATCAGATAAGCAAGCAATAACAGTTTTAGGTTAAGTATATGTTTAAGAATCTTTGAAACTAGAATATACAAAAATAACAAATGTGGAATACACAGTAAACAAAACATCGAAAAAATATGGAAAATGTTATGTATCAGAGTGAGTGTAAATATACACGTAAACCATTGCAAAGGAATATGAAGGTAAACGACGGGACAAAGAAAATAAAAAGGATTAGAGTGAGACGTTGATTTAATATCCCAGACTAAAGTGTCACTTTTGAAATCCATTAGTGGCCTCTACGCGTGGTGTGAGCCCGAATTGAGGATGTTATCCCACCTTAAGTCATTGGTCAGGGCATCATCTCGGGCAGGGACTCTGAATGACCCAGTTTTGAGACTTGACGTGCGAGTGTCCGACGGTCGTTTGACAGATTGAGAGCTAATTTACATCCGAATGGAGCGGAGTGAGCAAGAAAGGTGTGCCTCTCACCGGTGTCTCTCTCTTCTCTGTCGCTTTCTCTCTTGTAAGGATGGGCAGACAGACAGACAGACATTCGCATTCACCCCTTTCACTTGATAGTTTGTACAGACGCAATTTGTCACCGAGCGGTTTATACAGATGTACTCTGGACAGCCGAGGGGCGTTGGGCCACGTAATATGGCCGCCTTTTGCGCTGCTGGGGAGTTGTCAGGTTCAGCAACAAACAAGTGGTCCATCTGTTTGGTAGCTCTTGTAATTGGAAGAATGGTGGGCCAGTTCACTTTGCAAATAATGTGCAGCAATTGTTGCTCTCTCTCTCTCTCTCTCTCTCTCTCTCTCTCTCTCTCTCTCTCTCTCTTTCGTTTGGATTTAAGTTTGTTTTCATGACTTCGTTACATTTATAAAAACTTCCCTGTGTAAGATTTGTGTGCTGGCATGTTTGTTAGTGTACAGTATATTAATGAGAGTAATAAAAAAAATGTTCCTTTACATAACTCCAAATTATCATTTTGGCAAGAAACTTAGGCCGCAAACGTCCTCTGCCACGGTTCATCCCCTGTTGCCCCTAACAATCTTCGTAGTCATTTAATCCGCTAGGATATTTACGAATATTATTCTGCCTGCCGAATATTTTGCACTGAGAATATTGTTAGCTATGAATTTTACCTTGCCCCGACTACATTTATTCTTTTGTTTTAGGTTTCAGTGCTTTGTAGTCGAAAGTGAATTTGTGTTTTGCAGAACATCACATAAATACGTTTTAACATTTGAAGATTTCAGTAAAACTAAACATAATGTTTATGGACTGTCCGAAGCGTTTTCATATATAATTATATTTTATTAAAAAAAAAAATTCATAATTTTTCCATTTGGCAGTAGTTCCAAAGTAGTTCTTGCGTTAGCTGGAATATTTTGTTTTGGTTATAACAAAATAAATATACAAGAAAAATATTTCTCCTGTATCCTTTCGTGTAGGCTGTCGGTATGGAAAACTAAATGTTTTTATTGGGACTTAACCCTCACCCCATCCAAAATAATAATAATAATAATAATAATAATAATAATAATAATAATAATAATAATAATAATAATAATAATGATAATAATAAAGGTAGTAATAGAGTAGGGTCTGACCTCGGGGGAAGCTGTTAAAAAAAATCATGTGGCAGAAAGATATAAAACTGGCTGTAGAACTGAGGAGGCACTTTAGAGTATATATTATCTTGTTCAGTTACAAAAACTGGCCATCTGATGAAGGGTGAGGATTAAGTTAGCATCTCCCATGGTTTCAGTAGAGAGAATATTAGAATTATAACCCAAGTATTCACACTTGCCCTTTAACGTCTGAATTCTTACAAATTACTCATCGAATGACACAGTTAAGGTCAAGTGAAGTTAACGGTAAGCAATGTCAACTGCTCACTCTATATAAACTCTCCCTCTGGCTTTTAAACTAGAGCCCCGTCCGCCTTTTTGTGGTGATGACAGACTTTTGTTTTCTTATCATTTTGAGGCGACGTGAAAATCTTGCAGGAGATCTTGGCCAATACTTCTTAAAAGTGATAGGGCCAAGCATGCGAATGAGCACCGAAGAAAGTCACGGAATTTCTGTAAGAAAATTCAACAGGACATACTCCAAAATAAGTCGGAATAGGAACAGATAAAGCAACAGAATTTCGAATAACAGTAACGGCAAGCTCAAAGAATTTCCAAAGGTTAAAATTGTTTCAGTTTTTAAAACAAAGGAATGAAAAATGGTGGGAATGAAAAATGGTGCTCTAAGAGATTCTTTTAAAAAAATTAAGAGTAAAGAAACAATAAATCGTTATAAAGAGGAAACATATAAATTTTTAATCGACCTCGAAAGGAACCGTGACAGTCACATGTCAATCACTTTTGGAGTATCTTAGACAGCACTACGAGGTTTTCTGTAAAATTTCGTAACATTCCGCTCTACCTCTCGTATTTGATTGCTTTTCACTTGTAGCATTAGGTTCAGTTATTCTTCAGAGTTTCAGAGTTTAGAATTCTACAGTAATTCGCTACATTACCAATGAACGTTAAAATATTGATCGCTGACACTGACAAAAATTCTGCAACACATCAAAACCTGACGACCTTAGATATTCTGGTAATCGGTTGGCTGAGGAAAATTAAGTTTACAAAGTCCTTATTACTATCAGCAGAAGCAGAAGTGAACAGGGTTTGATAACGTGTTTAAAGGAGACCCATTTTTTTTTTAATATAATTTCATTGTTCCTATGTTTTTTTTTTTTCGTGCGTTTCGCTGTACGATAACATACCGGCAGGTCTTGTATTTCAATTAAATTTTTCCCCTAATGAGTACCACTATATTGTGATTTCGTTGTACACTATAGACGCACTAGAGTTTCAAGCAACGTCCATTCGGCCCCAGTTGCATTGCTTTCTAGCTTTTTTCTTTTTTGTATCATCCAACCTCTTTAACTTTACCTTGCTCCAGTTTTACCTCTAATTCCAGATAAGTTTCCTGCAAATGTGACTCAGAGGTCGCCTTGAATTAGTGTCAAAGACAAAATAATCCCTATCATCAATCCGTCTTGCACTTATTTTTTCACATGTTTCCGGTTATCAGCGTCGGTTTTTTCATTAGAACTCTTAAAAAGGCGAAGAACCGCCCCTCATTTCCGTCGGCAACCACTTTGACACGGCTCAGAGTTTAAACACCGCAGTATTCAACTCACCCGAGACGGTAGAGCTAATGAACACCTTAACACCCAGAGTCCTTCCCCGTTACCCTCCTGCCAGGAGCCCTTCCGCCGTCCCCGCATCCCAGTACCTTCGGGGAAGGTTAAACCCTCATCTCCCCTCTGCCTTCACTCCCCTCACCACCCCACCACCCCACCTCAAGGCTTAGCGTTTCTGGTGTCCTCCCATATTTCTCTCAGTCCACGTCATAGGGATACGGGGTATCGTCTTCCACCATTCATCGTCCTCACCTTTGTAATCCTTTGAAACTACCTTCTTTCCTTGTATTTTAATTTAAAAATGATCGTATATATGTTTAGTACACACACATACACACATATATATGTATATATATGCATATGTATATTATATATGTATTTGTATGTGTGCGTATGTATGTATTTATATATATATTTATGTACATAGCGTCGAGATAGACCAGGAAACATATTCAGATTGATTTGATGAGGGCATTTTCAGAAAGGGAATGAGAAATACAATTCAATGGATTTTTGATAGAATAGAGAAAAATAACGGAGGTTGGTGGAATTTTCAAAACTTTTCTGATTGATGCTGATCATGAAAGTTTTAAGAGCATTAATTTGTAAAATAATCCCACTTAATGAGAACTTTTCTAAATAATTCAGCTAATACATGAAAAACAATGTTTGTCTGCATAAATTAGTTGGAAAGGAGTTGTCGAAATTCATGATTTCTAATGTACCACATAAGGTTTGCATTTAATTCATTATTTGATCATGATGAAAATTATGAAAGACTATGCTTGTATAAGACATGCAATTTATTATTTGCATAGCAATATATTGTTGTCAAACAGAAAATTACCAGTTTAATTTTGATAATCAGTTTTTAAATGTTCAACTCAATGTTATGTCGTTTGCCAAATCCGAAATTCATGTCAATTACACTATATTTATTTAATATATTTGATATATATAATTATAAAGACTATATATAAGATATAATTTATTATATAACAATATATTGTATAAATATAAATTACCAGTTTAATTTTGATATCATTCTTTAAATGTTCCCAATATCGTCTGCCAAATATATACATTATATATATATATATATATATATATATATATATATATATATATATATATATATATATATATATATATATATATATATTCTGTATATATGTGTGTGTTTATGTGTTTTTATTAATATACTCTTGTTTCAAATATTAATACAAAAGGGTTAAACATTGTAAGACCACGGCAACGATGCACTTTTCCTGCGCCTCTCTACCTCTGCCGCCCTTGTAACAGTAGCTAAGATCAAGAGTGCCGGTCCTATGCCTGTTGTACCTTACGTCTCTCTCTCTCTCTCTCTCTCTCTCTCTCTCTCTCTCTCTCTCTCTCTCTCTCTCTCAGACTGTCTGCTTTTCACTCACCTCAGTATCATTTAATTTTGAGATTGAAAGTGTTCATCTTTCTATCTGAATTGCCATCGTTTTGTGTAGGTAACAATGACTTATCATTCGAATTTCTCAATTTCCCCGTTCATCTGTTGCAACCCATCTGCTTCCTTTGCTTTCTTCTATGGTATTCCCTCGAATTATTTTATCTATATTTTATCTTTTTCAATTGTTAAAAGACCAGCCCCGTTATCTGTAGTTCCCTTTAACTTCTTAATTTGTTTCTTTTCCATCTAAGGTCGGCGCTGCCTTCAATCAACCCTCATTCTCTCCTTTCTCTGGTCTTCCCTCTCCTCGACCTTCCTCCCTCCTCCCCCCCCCTCCCCCCCAGTCCCTCACTCTCTCCTCTACCCCCAGCCCACATCCATTTGTGTAATCTCTTTAGGATCTGTAAATTTTTTACAGGTATCAACAATAGGATTTAGATAACATTGTTGGGCCTAAGTGGCTCCTGTTTACGAAAGGGTTATCGGTGATACGGGTTCCTTTCTCTCTCTCTCTCTCTCTCTCTCTCTCTCTCTCTCTCTCTCTCTCTCTCTCTGTGTGTGTGTGTGTGTGTGTGGTATTATTTGGATATAAATTATGCAAATAGATATAAGACAGTAAAAACATAAACATGTATTGACGTATATAGACACATCTCCATTATTTTTAATGCCTGCACGGTTGTGCTCATTTAGTGAGAATATATTAACACATGAACATATGTGTATGTATGTTGTATGTATGTATGTATGTATGTATGTTGTGCGTGTGTATGCAAGTATGTTGGGACAAGAAAAATATTCTGATAAGTAGAGCGCGCTCGTCGAACAAATACTGACCGAGGCCTACGTTTCCTATCAGCGGATCGAAGTCCGAATTGTTCTCGCCATCTAACATCTTGATCGCTGGTCCTTGGCTCACATCTCAAAAACTGATGAATATCAGCCCGTCCAAAATTATCGTTCATGACAGAAGCAGAGAAAGTACAAGAAGAGATCTATCATCAAAAACAAACAAGTAAAAAATGCGCCGAAGTTTCTCCAGCGCAATCGAGTTTTCTGTACATCGTATAATCAAGGCCACCGAAAATAGATCCATCTTTCGGTGGTCTCGGTATAATGCTCTATGAGCCGCGGCCCATGAATCTTTAACCACGGCCCGGTGGTGGCGTATATAGTTGCCAGATGCACGATTATGGCTAACTTTAACCTTAAATAAAATAAAAACTACAGAGGCTAGAGGGCTGCAATTTGTTATGTTTGATGATTGGAGGGTGGATGGTCAACGTACCAATATGCAGCCGTCTAGCCTCAGTAGTTTTTAAGATCTGAGGGCGGACGGACAGACAAAGCCGGCACAATAGTTTTCTTTTACAGAAAACTAAAATTAGATGATTGAAACTTTACCCCCCACGTAAGGGATACACCTTACAGTGTTCCATGTGTTGCAGCCACTTGAGAATACTAAAGGTTGTTTTCCAAGTTTCTTCGACCCCAGCAACATTGCTCTTTGCGCCTTACTTTTTACAGCTTTCATTGAAGAACAAATCCTTAGACGAGCTTATGAGAGTCTAGCAATGGGACACAAAAAATCTCACCTCCACGGTCAGCCTTAAAAGAAATAAAATACCATGAAAATTCGCCCGTAATCTTCTTGACAAACAGTTACCGGAAATAGGAATAGAGATTACCACTCTTAGAGGGATTAAAGCCCAAACTTTAAATTGTCTCAGTGCGTTGTAATTCATCTGGCTTCAGTCAATTTGAATGGTAAGACATATTGAGATCTTTACATCTTGTAAAGGTCGCATTATGACCCTGCCTGATAAGGGCAGTCTTTCGGTAGCCCCAAAAAAGCTGTTCACTTGCCATCCATCCGTAATGGTTTGCTGCTTATCACCAAGCCTGCTCTTGTTTTCTGAGATAGACCAGCTTCTTCCCGCCCCGTACTGGCTGTTTATTGTAAGAATTGCTTTGAACAAGATTCTTGATAGGTCTAATATCTGTTTGTTGCCACACGAAACTACCGAGGCCTTAAAATTGAGTCAGTTTCACACTATCAACTCTTTGGGATCTTTTATTATCTGCTTATAAACTTGTAACTGAGTTACAAGCAATTACTATTACAAGAGTAATAGCAACTGAGTTGTTATTACTCTCCATTCTGTTTTCACTCACAATTGAAGCTGAGTGTTTGTTACCGTAAAGTCACGTAAGATCAGACGTGCTTGCGATCAGCGATGTTCGCTAATTTTTAACGCCTTTTTATAGTAATGAGTTAAGGGATTTTAGGAATCCGGTAATCGTTACCTGGTTAATAGGTCAGTGGCGAGATTCAAGGTGCCCGAAAATAGGCTCGTATTTTCCTGTTCTTCAGTTGTATGCCCAAATTTATAAATTTCACAGCTTCTGTCGTAACGGATAATAAAAAGGCGAAGAAAAAATATTGATTTGCTTTTGATTGTTGTCTTTGATTAAATGGTCATGTTATATTTAATATTGTATCCTTGCTATAAGCAAACGTAAATCTATATTTCTGATATCACAAACATGCATACATTTATATATATATATATATATATATATATATATATATATTATATATATATAATATATACATATATATATATGTGTATAATAATATATTTGTATGATATTATATGTACACAAACATATATATATATATATATATATATATATATATATATATATATATATATATATATATATATAATCTACTGGTCACTTTTACTTGATACAAGACACATGTATATATATATAATAAATATATATATATATATATATATATATATATATATATATATATATATATATATATATATATATATATATATATACATACACACACATATACATATGTTTGTGTGTGTGTGTTTTACAATGGGTGTGTGCTTGTGAGAGAGATTGTTCATCGGTCTATATGTATACATGCATACAAACGCGTACTGCATATTTATTAAGAAGAATGTTTGTTTTATAGACTCTGAAACCACACGCTTTACCTAAGACAAAAACAGAACTGTTTTGACTTCATGAACATCTCTGTCCCAGGAGCTAACTAATGGCACTGTAGCAGTAGTACTTGTACGTGCGAGGCGTACTAATTTGGCAGGTGAATCGTAAACTAGAACATCAGTGGGGAGAGAACAGAGGCAGTTATTGAACAGGTTGCCTTTTTTGGAAAGGGCTTATTAGGGTCTCACTGGGAATTGGGTTGGGTACGTGGTTTAGTGGGTGCAGCGTTATTGGTGTGTATGTATATGCGTCTGTATGTGTGCGTATGTAGGGGGAGGGAGGAGGGTAATCTAGGATGAGAGGGGAGGACCTCACAACAAGAAAACGGCAATTTGACTCCCCGGATATGCGCCTGTTGCCTAAAACACACCTCCTCGCCCCTCGTCAGAAACGAAGTGTCTTCGAGAACGCGCGGTTTTCTTTGAGGGTCTGATTTTGTTCTGCTCTTCACGTTTGGCGAGAACAAAAGAGCCTCTTAAGGTGTAGCTGTTCTGTAACCAGCGATTGCCTCGTCCTTCTGACCTCGTTAACATATGCAGGGAAATGGAATGCTTACGATACGAACAGATCAGTTTCAAAGAAACCACGTTCTCGCTTATAATTGCTTGCACACACACACACACACACACACACATATATATATATATATATATATATATATATATATATATATATATATATATATATGTGTGTGTGTGTGTGTGTGTGTGTGT
>NC_089792.1:39676638-39719138 GCF_040412425.1 Macrobrachium rosenbergii | reverse complement strand
CTTCACTGCATACGGAAGATAAGTTTCTTTTCACGTTGCTTGGTACTGATTACCTGGAAGATAATGACTGAAAATTCTAGATTAAAACTTTACAGGAATGTAGATCATTACATTTGGAAATCTTTTTTCGAAAGGCACTTGGAGGGTAAATGTATTAGATGCAAATAGGGATTAAATTAAGAAATGGCAACTACTGCACTTCGAGTAACTCGAAGTGCTCACAGCTTACACAACACATCAATTCATACCTTTTGCTGATGTAATCATACACAGTAAGGAATAGTATTCCCATCATTTAGGAAAATAAAATTATTGTTTATGGTTATATATTAGAATGATATATATTCATTTCTATCTTTTATCAACGTGTATTTATTCAAAACAATAAATAACCGATTGCCTAACATTCCTCCAAGAAGGGAAAGATTTTGTTTGATTCATGATTACATTATTGTACGAATTGACCAAGTTTATAGATGCCGTACGTGTAACTTTATACACAATTCTATTTTAAGGAATTTGATGTCATTGTAAAAGATAATGAGTTGTAATTTATTATGTTATTTAAAAACAGTCCCTAAAACCAATATAAAAATACATATCACAAATTGAAGTTAGCCTATGAAAGTGTTTTGCTACTTTTTCTCAATATGATGAATTCTGTGGAAGGCTAACTCTTGCAGCAATTCACTTAAAAATAGGAAAGAAGTAAAAAGGCGTAACAGAGTATAGACTAAATATTTCTTATTAAAAAAATATTCTTCTCATATTTTTAATGAATGAATGATAAATTCGCGGGTCAGTTTTTATGGTGGACAGTATAAACTTTCATTATAGTAACAATATCATAAAATCATCATTCACGGTATTTGACCAAATTGTCTGAGATATTCACTAATTACTTGTATTTTCATCTCATTTTCATGTTAAAACTTTTGTGAAATAAAACTATTAAAATACTTGAGGTAGTGCTCTGAGTTAGAGTCCACAGAATTTGATAATTTGATTTTGCAATGGGGTAAGCAATTAATACCAATACTTGACAATATTTATAAAATAAATTTAAATTTTTTTCGCGAATGTGCAGGAAGGCAGCGTGACAATCAGAGAGAACTTGAGAGAGAGAAGAGAAATTACAGTAGACTAGCTTCTTTTCCTGTTAAACTCTTTATCCCATCTTCTAGTAAAAAAGTAACAGAGAATGATAAAAGTATTGTTAGTAACGTTATACTGGAAATTGCGTAAATACATCAGCCATAAACAACCGACTGAGAAACTGTTGTTTTGTTTATCACAGAATCAGATAACAATAGCCATTTTGCTTGTAATTTCAATCATCACAAATACACAATTACCGTAGACACAATACAAATGATGTTAAATAGAATAGGACTTTTTTTTTTACATTATACCCAAAATTCGGTATGGATAAAAGATCGGCAAGAAATATAAATTAAATAAATTTTATAAGTTGTAGCAAATTTAAGCTTAAAAAACAATGTTCAAGCTGCTAATGACTATAAATTATCATTATCGAGCAACATGGAAAAACTCGACCGTAATTAAAATTGGAGAGAAAGTTTTTTAATCAAAATCTACTGGGCATGAAAGAACACATTACTGCTATTTTTATAATAAAACGATAAATACCATAAAGCTGTATTATGATGAAATCAAGTGAAAATAGCAAATAATCTTGATTTTTTTACACAACCTACAAACGCCCCCAAACAGCCAACGTCATCTATTAAAAAACCTATTCGTAAACACAACGCATACAAGACGATTTAAGTTATATTTCGACTTAAAAAATGACTTTTGGAACAGTATAACGAAAAAATAACCTTGCCCCATATAAATAAAGTATGTAGAGATTCATTTAAATGATAACTAGAAGCAAGATAAACTTCTGAACTTTTAAAATGCAGTGTAAAAAACCGATGTAAATGATTTTTTAACCAAAAATTGATTGCTGTGATCACTTTATAATACAAAAGCAATATAAGTATATATACAGTATTATTGAATACAGTTGAATAATGCATAACATTTTAAAAGATCCATGGAAAAAATACATATTCGGTAAATTTGATGTTTGTATAATATGATATGTGAGTATAATGTAGGCTATGCTACCGTATCTGTATATGATATACCATAGTGTGAGCTAAAGCTAATTCTTGTTTGTTATTCAGTTTCTCTTTGTATTGAATTATCTTAAGTCACTCTGCATGAACCTCCAGAAATTGGCTACAGTATTAATAATTACTATATAGTGTATGTATAGAGTATATACTGTATAGTAGGCTACCATATATGTATACATGGTACTGAGCAATGGGCTTTTGAGACCTAACCCCATTGTAAGTAGAATAATGCCTGTATAAGCATTTTTAGTTTTTGTGTGTGTTTGAACTATCAAAATAGGCAGTTCAAGTGTTTTTGAAGGTTCTAACTCTTGCAGCAATTCAGCCATTAATAATAGGGGATAAATAAAAATCCCCTAACAGAGTATAGACTAAATATTTCTTATTAAAAAAATACGTCTATTCCCCAAACAATATTAATGAATGAGTTTAAATTAGAAATAAGGATTGGTTTCAGTTTTTATGAATTGGACAGTAAGTTTACTTTCAATATAGTATACATATAAAATAAGACATCATTGGCGAGGCTGTACGAAAATGTCAGCACCACATGGAAATACTGTTTTAGATTTTTATTGAATTATAAAAGCCAACAAATAGCATTAAAGGGTTTAACGGTGAAATGAATAACACTTATACATAGTATTCATATTCTGATCAGGCATCTAAGATGCTTCCCAGATATTGAAAAACAGCAGCAAGCTATCACAAAATGGCGCTAACCTGTCCCACATGCAACTACCTGTTAGTCGGTCTTAAGATATCTAGGTAATGCCATCAGTTCATCCATTCTGGTGAGTGGATTATCTCACCCCACAAACTGTTGTCTACGTAAGTTTTAACAGCAGTTTCAATGAACCAGCAGAAGAGATGACAGATGTAAAACTCGATTGTAGATACACAGCCTTAGGTTGTTGAGTTCTGTAATAGTGAATGGGTGTGTTGGGAGAGTGTGAGAAAGAGAATGAGAGGAGATGAAGAGAGAGAGGTGGGGAGGAGCCGAGAGATAGTTTCATTCAAAAGCCATTCAAGTTTTTTGAGCAGCAGTAGGTTGAGGTCAGCCAGTGTATATATATATATATATATATATATATATATATATATACTATATATATATATATAGTTATATATATATACTCTCAACAACAAATAAAACTGTTGTTTTCCTTTCCTGACATTTCACAGGATTAAAGGGTGTTGCTGCCTTTAGCCTTAGGAAACCAGGCTCATGTGCCATATCCATGAGTAATAATGCAGCATACGTTTTTGTAAGATATAAAATGCTTCGTGGTTTGTAGAATTCGGCATTGTAATTTGATTATTTTCTAACAAATTACCGTAGATTAAGTTGTAGTCAAGATCTTCAAAAAAATGTTGCAGTGTCTTTCAAGAAAAATTAATATCTTCCAAAATGTTTACATGGGATCTTAAAACATCCGTCACAGATGTGACTTTTTGTCAGACAATTTTCTTGTTTTTTCTTCTCTCAGCCTCTGGAACCACTCACTGTTAAGGAGACGACTTTATGTTAAAATGAATATTTTTAGGTAGACACTGCATAGAAAGATGATATTTTATCACCATTATAATAGTAATAATAATGAAAAAAAAAAATAATTTTTTTTTATAATACTAAAATGTCTTTCGATATTCGATATCTAAGCTTAACACAATATTCTCTAAAAATTTAGTATGGCATCTTATATTAGTTTTCTGAACCTTCGTCTTGATTCCGTCAACAACATAACAACAGACTTCCCATGTTAGAACAACTAGAACCATGACTTTAGTCTTTGGCGTTTTGGTTTGTTCCCCGATCTCTTCTCAAAGTGGTTCATCTAATGCCGCATCTTTATGAGATTTTTACTACAGTACAATTTTTTTTCTAACAACACGTGTTTTTAAACATGTAACCTTGAAGTGAACAATAATCAACTATATATCAGTGAGAGTGTTTATCATTTGTGAGTTATAAATAATCCTTGTTTTGCTGCTTTATGACCTTTTAAACGGGATATTTTGGCTCTCACAGGAAATGTTTTTTTTTTAGCTTGTCGCCTCTGTGCTGTTCCGTGCAATATGTCAGTCATTTATTATTCTGTATATATGTATAAATATATAGAAATATTCTCCCACTTATGAAGTGAAAGTTTCTTTTGTTTTTCATATATTTGATAGTTAAAGCGCTCTTGAACTGGCATAAACCCATTATCCATTACCATTGTTTTTAGGCTATTGTTTTAGATTATCTTTTCATGTACGAATTGGGAATATCCAATCTTTAATTTGGGAAGGAGCTGGCCTAGGACAGGAGGAGGAGGAGGAGGAGGAGGAGGTTCCCTTACGATTTGGAGGAGGAGGATTTAAAGGACAAAAGGGTAAAATTGTTCTACAGTTAGTAAAACCAATCCACACTTGTCGTCATTTACGAAATAATTTAAAAAGCAGTATTTAGTATAAACAGTCAGTCTACATTTGTTTTACTAGCTTTCTTGCCACAAACTGGAAATCAGACCTCAATTATCGGTTATTTAGTTAGACGTTTCATTAGCATAATTGTACTTCAAAAGGGCGAGATTGCAGTTTCGTTTTGTTGAGCCAAGGGGAGAGGAGAATTGTTTTACAACCAGCATAAACTACTTCGGAATAAAGTTGGAAATAACGAGCCAGAAAAGAAGAGGGGACCCAGTTGAATGCCTTGAGGGAGATCATTTTACAACACATAATTTAAGGACAGAAGAACAATCAGGAGGTAGCGACTCTTTATGGCATCTCTGCTTATTTAAAACAATGGCGGTTAATAGGTGTTATGCATGTTTGCTCTCACTTACTGCAAGTCTATCCCCTCAAAAAGTCTAGGATTGGTATGATACAAAGTGCATCAACTGCATCGCAATTAAACACATAACTACTTTCACTAGATGGAATATGATGATTTTTCTATAAAATATATATAGAATTTATATATATATTATCTGTGCATCATTAATGTAAATATATCATAAAAAACATACAGCGAAATTATATAATTTACTACTTTATTGCTAAGCACTATAAATTATAGCTGTGTTGTTGCCTTTTTGAAACCTGGGTTCTTACGTGTGTGGTTTTAATGTTTAAATGTCACTGTCAGTATTTTAATGGTTTTATGGGTTGATTCTCAATAAATAAGGACTAATCACTACAATTTTATTTATGAAAGATACGCAATTTACAATCGCGCTGTATACAGTTTCCAGCTGGAAAATCTCTACAGTGTCACTGGTTTTTTAAACTTTAAATGAATAACATTTTAACTCCAAATAAGTGTTTTAATAAATCAACCTATGTCAAACTTTCAGCTCTGCTAAAATTTCCATTGTTTCTGAAACCCCTGCGCCTCCTCCTAACAAACTCTACAAATAGTATGAGTGCCTTTCCTGTCAGCTGCCTACAAGTGCATGAATTCCCTGCAACTCAATACGTACTAATTACTCTCTGTGTCTCTGTCTCTCTCTCTCTGTGTGTGTATATCTCTCATATCTCTATACTCTCTCTATAGAGTAAAAGAGAGAACTGAGGAGGTTTCAATTCAACATGGCTTTGAATAATGTACATATTCCTCATACTGAAAAATGTAGATGAATGTTTAATGGATAATGAAGAGTAGAAAGGTTATTTACTGTAGAATATTTTCTTATCATTTCTTTTCAGATTTCCTCCAGTGACTTTCCCAGACAGAAATTAAACTCAGGCTCACGTTATTCCGGGTCTGGGTCTATCAGCGGTCTCCACTTAGTAAATTTAAACTGCAATAAGTTCTTGCCCTCTGACACTGCCTCAGGGCTTTTCTCACAGTGGCTCTTGGGTACTCTCTCTCTCTCTCTCTCTCTCTCTCTCTCTCTCTCTCTCTCCTTGTCTCACCTCGTTGCTCACTGGACGACCATTTTTGAAGCCTTGGACAGAACGAGGAGGTAATGATATGGACGCGTCCGATCGAAATCCAGTACACCTCTTTTGACCTAAACTGTGCCTAGTTGTTAGTCGACTGCTGTGGGTTGTAGTTTTTCTGGCCTCGCAGCACGGCAGGTAGCTTGGACGTCTCACAAGCAATTAGACCCGCATGTGATCCCTGACTCAAGCATGCTTTTGAAAAACTAAATCGTGTGTAATAAACCTGATTGTTAGCCTACTGCTGTGGGTCGCCTCTGGTAATGAAAGAAAATGAATACAGAAAAAATAACTGACGTGGAGATTCAGTATTCTGTTAGTATGAATGTGATCATACAGTAAAATAAAAAAAGAAAAAAGAAGGCCATCGACAAGGTATCCCTCTTCCCACCAGAGTGAAGCCATTCATAAGAATTCCACTGGGTTATTTGCTCTCTCTTTCTGTCTCCGAGTAATGGAAAATATTGGTTACTCTTCGATTCCGTTCTCTGTAGGGAGGGACTGTTTACACCGCGACAGGGGGTGGATGCATTTACCTGAAGAAGACGAAAAAAGTCGTTGGAAAAACAGGCTTCAAGATTTCTATAATCTTTATTTCTAAGTGTACAATTCTTACAAAATTTCTTAAATACTAGTCATATTTAACTAATGGCTTAAATGTAATGTGGATACACTCATCACGCAAAACATTTCATCAATTTTGACTCCCCATTACCAAAGTAGTAATTAAAGCCTTGAATTATCTGCGTTCAAAGGCACAGAGCACTAGAGTTGCCGAGCGTTAAACCGTCCCATTCGGCTGTCTTGAAGCAGATGCACTTGTCTCAAATGTTACCCTCCACTTCTTCTTTTCCTCCGTCCTGAAGAATTTGAGGATTGGACACTATAACTTGCCTCCGGAAAATGGGATTACGTGTCAGGTACAG
The DNA here is from genome assembly GCF_040412425.1 of Macrobrachium rosenbergii. NCBI lineage: Eukaryota > Metazoa > Arthropoda > Malacostraca > Decapoda > Palaemonidae > Macrobrachium > Macrobrachium rosenbergii. The sequence continues at coordinate 39,712,135 of NC_089792.1, read as the reverse complement.
CGTAAACCGACCTATGGGGAGAGGCCACTGATGTGACGTCACTGGAAGGAACCTCCCTGATTGGATCGACCGTGAACCCCCTACGACGACGCTGAGGCATGTTTTAGGCCATCTATTTTCCACGGTGCGTCACCCGGTGTTGGGTAACGGAATAAACATGCTTTTGTACTAAGAGAAAAAAAAAAAAGAAAACAGCCACACAAAGAAAGGAGATGAATAGGATATTGTTGAAGAAGGAAACGATATATATCCTAAAAGATATTTATTTTTAATGAAAGTCATAATTAATAAAATATTTTTCATGTAGTAGCTTCTCTCTCTCTCTCTCTCTCTCTCTCTCTCTCTCTCTTCATCCACACAAAGAAAAGAGATGAATGGGATATTGTTGAAGAAGGAAACGAGATCCTAAAAGATATTTCTTTTTTAATGAAAGTCATAATTAATAAAAAAAAAAAAAATTTTCATGTAGTAGCCTCTCTCTCTCTCTCTCTCTCTCTCTCTCTCTCTCTCCCAGAAATCTCTCACTCTCTCCTTTTCAATTTCTCTTTTTGATTTATCCTTTGTTATTCCTCACTTGTCTCTTCCTGTCTCCGGAGTCCTTCACTACTCTCCCTCAGTTTGCCTCACCATCACCAAACAATATTACTTTTTCCCCTCATATCCTTTTAAACTTTTTATTTCTTCCGTCAAATTTTTATTTTCTACGACCTCTTTCATGTTTCTCCTTTCCTGCCTATCTCCTCTTTGCCCCCCTCTCCCATTTTTCCTCCTCCTGTCGTTTACTCACTCCCTCCCCTTCTTTCTCCCTTCGTTCACTAACTGTCAATAAACGCGTATTCCCCTCTTCTCCTTAGTCGTTTATTACTCAACGTCAGATTCTTAAAAGCGATTTAAGTCATCTCTCCCTCTCCTTCAATCAGACCTTTCTCTTGTTTCCAGTGCTGCCTAACCCCCTCCTCTTACGCCACCGGGCCACCTAGTAATTCTCTCTCTCTCTCTCTCTCTTCAAGCTCTCTCTCTCTCTCTCTCTCTCTCTCTCTCTCTCTCGTGGTGCAATTGGTAGCACTTCTTTGGTTACAACCAAGGAGCACGCGCTCTATCTCCGAATCGGGCTAGGGAAGCAACGGTACGGGAACGCATTCATGTAATTTCAGTTATGTACCTGGTCGTTAGTCGACCCCGTATATCGCAAGGCATGCAAAGACGAAACTGAAAACAAAAAAAGTAAAGAACGCGAATGATCAGCACGCTATCAGATCTGCAATTTAAAACATAACCATCCCACTAGAGTGAAATCATTCATCAAAGTTCTCTTTGCCTCTTTTCATTCATCATCACGTGTCCCTTCCACTCACCGCATCCCACGTTTGAATCGTAATTCGAAATGAAGATCGCATTAAATAATTTTCTTCTTAAGTTGCAGATATGTTTAACTTTAATTCTTTCCCTTACTCTTTTGGGTATTTTGGATGCATTCTTATATCACCTCATTACAACAGAAAGCTATGGGACTTAAACATTAATAGATGTAGAATTGTACTTAAATACTGTATATAATATATATATATATATATATATATATATATATATATATATATATATATATATATATATGATTATTATCACTTTTGTACGTGATTCATTTATCACACATTACCACAAGTGAAAATAAGGAGAGGGTTTAGGTCCTGACCAGTTTCGCTTTATTTCAAGCCATTGACGAAGGACTGCTAGAAATAAGAAGTCACAATTATATACTACAAGAACAGTATGATGAGCATACACAACAGTTAGAAACTAAATGTACATTATATATATATATATATATATATATATATATATATATATATATATATATATTTTGACACCTTTCTTACTTGACTTGCAGTATAAACAGTATGTATGTGTTCATGTATGTATGAAAAATGCATTAGTAAACATGTGTGGCTGCTTTTTTGTCAAAGCTCTTTCGATACATGAGCATAGCATATCATGATTTTATCGTTCACAACCTCTCATTCGTTTATCAGTAACGTATATTTTTATACGTCCCTTCTTGTAATGATTGTTCTTCGCCCCATCCTATTATTTGACAATTACCGTTCAGCGTTTGCTGGTCGTGAAGGAATCCAACGCCTTTGGTACTGCAGGATGACTGTCGGAATTTCCTCTTCTCTCGCTTATTTTAGGCATCGACGTCACGGTTCTGACCTGCAAACACAGTTCTGCTTGTTGGGACCTCGTGACGTCAGTGGATTTTGCTGTAGTGGATTTTCAAGGTGGCTCAGTTCTCTCACTTTTTTTTTTGTTAATAAAATGGTTTCTTCTTTCTTCTTCTTCTTCTTCTTCTTCTTTCTTCTTCTTTTCCTTCTTCTTTCTTCCTTCTTATTATTATTATTATTATTATTATTATTATTATTATTATTATTATTATTATTATTATTATATGAAATACAAGGAGAACGTATTTTTAAATTCTGTGTAAGATAAATGTGACTATGAATTAATTTCAAGGATGAATTAAGTTATGTAATTTTAAATTGCTCCTTAATCCTTTTTCGTTGTAGGATTATTATTAATACTTGTGCAATAATAATAATAATAATAATAATAATAATAATAATAATAATAATAATAATAAATAATGGCCTCCACATGTTTTGTCACTCATGACTTTCCTGGCCTTCACTTCCAAAATTCTCCACTCATCTCCTGGTGCCCAGTGAGGTTCCAGCTGGTAATATAACGTACTGTTTTTTCTAGGGTGGTTCGAAAGTCATAGCCAAGCTATCTCCATATCTCTCTCTCTCTCTCTCTATCATTATCTCCTATCTGTTTATGAAACTTTCCGGAATTTTCCCTTTAGGTTTATTTCTAACTCTATACTGCCATTTGATTCGTAATATTCTTTTTAAAACGTTATTCTCGCACTGAGATATATAGTTTCATTATTTTATTGTCATACCATGATTCATGTCTGTATAGCAATACAGATCTGTTTGATTTCCAGATTTTATCCAGCCTGCCCTTTGTGTGATTTTTGTGTGTGTGTATGTTTTTTTTTTTTGTCTTTCACTAATTTTCAACTCAAGAAAGCCTGCGTTTTATATCACTGTCCATAATCATTTTGAAGACATAATTATTCATTCTTTCTCCATAAAGTAATGTTTCATTGTTTTGTGATGTTGTCATTGTTCCTGTTTTTGTGAGACTTATCTCAATTCCCACATTTCTAGATATACGATGCATTCAGTTAACCAAGCTTTGTAAATCTTGTGGTGTTTTAAAGTAAGTCAAGTTTTTATCGTTATTCCAGTCTAAAGCTGTCTCATCTCTCTCCGCTTGTTTCATAATCCATAAGAATGGCAAACAGCAAAGGTGAAATAACATTCCCTCGTAGGCCTCTGCTATTCGCTGCAAATTCATGACTCCCTGAACATTGATTGTGCATCTCCTTTGCTCTTGGATAAGTTCATAAAATAAGGTTGATAATACCGGAGTGCTATACGTCATTAACGGACGATTCTCCCTCCCGACTTGTCTCATTTGCGCTTCTTAACACATTTCAGTTCATATGTTATTTTATTAACATTTGTCGCTAGTTGTTTCAATTTCATTTTCCTTGTATATATCCGCTGGTTCCGTTGCGCTCCAAATGTGCCACGGCAGAAGCTGCGGTAGCTCCCCTCCTTACCTGTCGTGGTATTTGTTACCACCAAGGGAACTGGTATCAACTAAGGTGATTGTATGGCCCAAGACAACTGTCCGTCTCCACAGGTCTTGCCTGAGCTTTCGCGACCATTGCCTCGGTGAGATACCATAGGTTTGGAAGAAGGACGATAACAGTAATCCGTTTCTTCCTGGCGAGACCAGCTTGCGTGCACGCCATGACCTGTGATCCTCGATGAACCCGTTCATTCACCTTTTTTTTTTTACAGCAGTCAGAATTTCGAAGGTGTTTTCGTAGAGTTACTGGATTTTTTTTTTTTTTAGATCGTCAGTAGCCATCTATGTGAAACGCAGTGATACTATGGAGGTATTCTGAAATATAACTTGCTTTCGTAGTATTTATATAGGCAGAACTATTAACATTTTCGTTGTTGTATTAATTTAATCATTACAGTAATAATATTGCAAAGTTATAAAGGATTTTCTATGTTCTGCAATACTTTGGTCTAGTGTTTGGAGATTATCATTTATATTCTACGTGTCTGGTGTCTGTCATAGTACCAAATCCATCTGTAATAATATACTTAGAAGCATTTGTGTGATGTGGGTCATTTGTCAAGAAGCACACGCCGTGAGTGTGGATTCCAAGTTGGTTTGTAGTATAGTAGACAGCTGTTCCAAATGTCATGTAGTTATGCAAGGATTGTCTTCGTCCATCAACGTTTGAGCACAAGGTGGTGCAAGGGCTTGTCTTCGAGATGCCGGTGGGAAATTTGATTTTCAGGATATTTCAGCCAGTTTCCCATTTTCATTTAGGAAAGTATTCAGGAAAATCAGCGAAACAATATTTGTATAATTCTGTATATAGGGTGTAAGGCGTGATGACTTCAATAAAGCGTGCGTAGATGTAGTCATTGTTTCATGGATCACTGTCGTTAAGTTTTTTCCTTTGTTTAGACAGAATTGTTTATTTGTGGTGTCGTTAACCAGAGGTGTTGCAACGTCATTTTACATTAGTCAATAAGCCAGTCGACACTATGTTCGTCCGCTCCCCAGGAATTGTATGTCTGTCTTTCGGAGCATTTCCCTCGCTGTCGCCTCCGATGTTGAAATCGTCATAGTTTTGGTATTATGGTATGCAGCAGTTAACCTTTCGCTGTAAGGAACAAATCGAAATGAGAGAGAGAGAGAGAGAGAGAGAGAGAGAGAGAGAGAGAGAGAGAGAGAGAGAGAATTCTAGAAGTATTTCCCTTCTTTCGTAGGATGAGTCAGAGGACCTACAAGGGAGGGAAAGCGGGAAGGATGTTGAATTACAGATAAAAGGGGGTAGCGACTGGAGGGAGCAGAAGGGAGCCACTAATATGCAAGGATGCTAAGGGGAGATAAAGGGAGAGATGAAGGTGGATGCGGCGGAAGGATAACGGCGAGATAAAGAAAGCAATAGGCCAACTGGAGGGAAACAAGAGATAGAGCAAAATGGAGGGAAGGCCGCTTCCGAGGATGACAATAAAAAGTTGTGGTAGAGATGGACGTAGGGGAATGAAATAGACAGTAATGAGCGAATAGACGCGCGAGGACAAAGGAAGAAGAAACAATGAGAGAAAGGAAAACAAAAGCAGCGGCTATAGAAGATGGATTAATTTTAAATCAAAGACAGAAAGAGAGAAGAATAAACTTGAAGAACAAGCGGAATTTGTAAGAGGAAGCTGAGAAAATTTTGTGGGGATTAGATGCCGGAGGAGAGATAGAGAGGGAAGGAGAAAGAGGAGGAGGAGGAGGAAGAGGGGAATGGTGGGAGGGGAAGGGGAGGAGGAGGGGAGGGGAGGAGGGAAGGTGGGGAGATGAAAGTGGGAGGGAAGGAGGGGAGGAAAAGAGGGCCGTTGGGAGGAAGGGGGAGGAGGGGAGGGAGGAGGGAGGAGGAATGGAGGAGGAGGAAGGAGGAGGGGGTAATGGTGGGAGAGAAGAGGAGGGGAAGAGGAGGAGGAGGGAGGAGGGGAGGAGGAATGGGTGGGAGGGAAGGAGGGGAGAGGAGGGAGGGAGGAGGGAGGAGGAGAGGAGGGGAGGAGGGGGGGAGGGGGAGGAGGGGGAATGGGTGGGAGGCAGTGTACCTTGTGAGGAGACAGTTGTCATAAGTTACGTTGTCTGTTTATGACATGACACCCTCCTACTTTGCCCCCAAAACCTTACCCAACGTCTCTTCTTCCACCTCCTCCCTTTCTCCCCTTCCCTCTCCCCTCCCTGTCCACATCACCCCTTCCCCTTCCCTCTCCTTTCATCAATTTATGTCGTCTTCTCAGTTTTCCTTGGATACCCCGTTGTCTTTTATACGCATTTTTTAGCATTTGCAGTTGTTCTTTGTAGCATAAGGATTAGCTACTCAATTTAATAGTTGCATTATATTTAAGTTTTGTAACCACCGCATTTGTTATTTGATTTAAAGATTATGTATTAGAATTTGAAAAATTTTCTTTTAATTATCTTATTTTTAATAACACATTCGTTATTTTCGTGTTAAGTTCTGAATTTTTTTTCAATAACACCATTTAAATATCTTCCAGTCGTCTTAACTGTGTTCTTTAGATGCAGTTTTCAGTTAAAACTTGTTTTTTCTTCTTTGTTGTTAATAATGCCGTATGATGAAACATAAAATGGTAAATTGTCAGAATTCGTTTTGCGTAAACTTGCAGAAAAATAATCTAAATTCCCAAACATAAATTGTTAAAATGTCGTTGGCCATCTCAAACTCACATATTACCTTTGCCTCGTGGATCTCACACGAGATTTCATTCAATTCTGTTTTCTGTCACAAATAAAACATTAGGTTATGATGGTTTGTGGTTTTATTTTTGTAGCGCTTTGCAATTAAATAAAGCACATGATCACAGCTCCTTTCTAATTTAATTTGGGGATATTGAAGATTTCTCCTGATGGTGTTTAGAGTTGTTGTCAGTTCCTTCAAGTTGGATGAGATTTTAGGTGCTCATCCAGTCATCTCAATTACTGTTGTTATTATTTATAATATTAGAAGATTTTGTAAATCATAATAACGGTCTGTCAAAAAACACTTAGGAAATTATTTTGATTTAAAGTTTAAGATTAAAAACGGATATAATCATTATCAGGGGTCTACATTAATTTTTTAGTCAGATATATATGTACAATATATTTCCATTTTGCTTTTAAGATTTTATTATTATTATTATTATTATTATTATTATTATTATTATTATTATTATTATTATTATTATTGTAGTAGTAGTAGTAGTAGTAGTAGTAGTAGTAGTAGTAGAAGCAGCAGCCTGATAGGAGAGAAATGTACACTGTGGCTGCTTTGTAAGTACAATATTACTCCTCCAAAACTTTCTTGTATTTCTGTGTACATTTATATGTGAGAGTGCGTATGTGCGTCAATTTGCACGCGCGCCCGCATCAGCATCGAGCCATAAAGAAGGGCTGCTTCATGACCGACTAAATCACCTTCCCCCGCCTTTCCCCTCCCTCCCACTCCCTCTCTCTCCCTCACTCCCCTTTTTTTCCGCTCTGGTCTTATTCCCACGGAGAAGTCACACGTCGATTTGAGGGGAGATAGGAGGAGGAGGAGGAGGGGGGATGAGGAGGAGGGGGGATGAGGAGGAGGAGGAGGAGGAGGAGGTAGGGTGAGGGAGAAGGAAAAACAGCGGGGAGAGGGAGAAATGTGCCGGTAGAAGATGAATTGTAGCGGCGATGTAAATGAGGGTTGGCTGGGGAAGATAATAAAATGACATAGAATGAGAGGCTTTTAGATGCCCATTCTCCGGGATTTCCGTTCACGTTTGTGTGTGTGTGTGTGTGTGTGTGTTTGTACATACACACTTATAGTACACTTGAATTGCTTTGACGTATTGCTTTGACGTACGTGAAATGTGACGTGAAGCTAAGAACATAGTGGAGATGACGTGTTAGCGTTTGTACAACTGGAAATAGTGAACGCAGTCTTGGTATGAGAGGCTTTTACACGTATTGAGCGTTTATACAACTGGAAATAGTGATACGCACGCATGAATTTCTTGGTATGAACGTTCATTTACGTCAAATCATACCACGACTATGTTCGTAGTTTCATGCGTCAGCATTTCCGCATGTACTTACGCACTGTTGTACGTTAAAACAATTCAAGTGTACTTAGGCTCATGTGGATATGTAACTGTTTTCGTATATGTAGACCCATTTATGTACAACCAAAAACACTTCATATCTATACAGGTAAATCGATACACGAGTGTAAAACACCGTGTGGATACATTTGTACACGAGATTATATTGCACCTAGTATGTATAAACACACATGCAAGTAAAAGTACTTGAGATGTACCTGGTTGTATGCATATTCATTGCTGTTATAGTGTTTATAAACACATATAAAAACATATATAACATAAACACTATACATGTGTGTGTATAACTGTATATATTATATTATATTATATATTATACATCGAAGTTTATGTTTGTGTGTGAATATTGTGTATATATATATATATATATATATATATATATATATATATATATATATATATATATATATATATATATATATATATATATATATATATATATATATATGTATATATATATACATTTATATGTAAATAATGTATTATTATATATACATACATACGACACGCTTATGTTTGTCAGAATATATCGTATGTACGTATATTATCCTTATATATATATATATATATATATATATATATATATATATATATATATATATATATATATATATATATATACACATACTTTATATACATACACATACACGCACGCCTATGTTGTCAGGACATCTCGCATGTACTGTACGTACGTCACTGTTCCCATAACCCCCTTTATATGTGGAACATTTTCTTTTATGCCTATAAATTTATTGAATATATGCTAATATTTATATGACTGGTACATAAATTTGCATATCCATTGAATGTGAACAGAGATACATCTCTGCTTAATATTGTTGTTTGCGAATACATCTATTATTTATATAAACACAAGTGACTTGTACATAAATATATGCATATCCATTGATGTGCAGGCGTACATTTCGCAGAACAAACTTTAAAGCATTTTTCACCCTTAGCTTGCATGTCTGTCATGTGAACTTCGATAATATAATACGTGATAAATAGTAATAATAATAATAATAATAATAATAATAATAGAAACAGTGTTCACTAGTTGTTTGGACTCCTATGGAGGTAGGATGCAACGTAACCCCACCACCCAGTCGCGCAATGACTGTGATAGACAAATAAATAAAATAATAATAATAATAATAATAATAATAATAATAATAATAATAATAATAATAATAAAATTTTATTTCCGGAAAAAAATAACTGCGAGAACGATATCGTAAACGGAGAAGAATAATGAAAACAATGTTAACATGTAAACCAAATGATGCAAAACATTATTTATTAATATTAGATAAGTTGTTGAGGTGTCTCTTGATTTTTGTGTTTCCTGGTATGTCTGTGAATTTTATCTTCATGTGAACTAGTTCGTCATCGTATTTGTCTACGCTAGTTTTGTATTTTAGAATTAAGTATACATGCTTTATTAAGAAGAGCAGGTTGCGCTATTATTAAAAACAAAATTCTGTTATGTGGCATAAAAGGAAAACTTACGAAGAAAGAGGGGAGTCAGGAATGAAAATGGTCACATAAGCAGATGTAATTAAAGAGTAGTTGATCCTCTTATGTTAATTAACCAGATGAGTATGCTTAACTCAACTGAATATGCTGATGCGGCAGGTAGAGAAGATTGTGTGTGTGTGTGTGTGTGTGTGTTTTTGTGAAACAGTAAAAGCAGTCTGCCGTCTCTCTCTCTCTCTCTCTCTCTCTCTCTCTCTCTCTCTAATCGTCACTGTACGTACAGCAGGCCTCTCGTCTTATGACCAAGTAGGCTTGTGTTAGTTTCAGGAATAGATAGAATTGTTATGGTGTGCTTTCTTCAAAAACATATTGTGCATCAGGTGACCCAAATAGTGAACTATATACTTGTTTTTAATCGAATGCTGTGGGGTTGCTGTTGGGGTAGGAAGAGGGCAACAGAATAAAAATAACAGACGTGTGATCAGTACTCTAACATAACGTATAACTCGACGAAATAATCTTTCCCCGTATTGAAAATCATTTGTGAGGTTCTCTCTCTTTTCAAGTCTTCCTCTCCTTCTCTTTCTCTGTCGTTTGGTACGCTAGCTATTTTCATCCCTGTGTACAAAACATCATAATGAAAGATGCGTGGAAAACTGAGACTTAATTAATCTTGTAGGGGGCTAACGGACTACCCGACCCCAGGCGTCTTCCGCAGCATATCACCAGCTCTATCTTCGACTCCTTCAACCCATTATCCTTTGATATACGCACGTCGTCACGAACGCGAGGTCATTACAAAGTACGCTTAATACTTCCAAAAATATCTGCTACCATGTTTCCTGAAGTAAAAACTCCTTTTGTTGTTATTTGTAACTAATGACGTTAAAGCGAAGGCAAACATTTAGCATAGCTTGTATTGCAGGAAAATGCCACGGCAGAATGACTGAATCTGTACCCGTAGACTTGGTACACTTTGGATATTAAAGTAGATTCTTGATAGCATAATTTTTATTTCAAGATATAGGTTGTTATTCGATTAGTTAGCGCTTGAATCTTTGGGAAGGTGGGCAAAAGCATGTTCAACTCTCTGCATTGATATGCATAAGGTTTGAGACACAGATGACTTCAAGCCTATACTCTAACTTAGCCGGTAGAGAGAGGTCCTCGTTGGACGGTTCGGTATAGTTCTCGGCTAGCACTCTGCTGGGCCTGCCTTCGAGTCTCCGGCCGGCCAATGAAGAAATAGAGGAATTTATTTCTGGTGATAGAATTCATTTCTCGGTATAATGTGGTTCGGATTCCACAATAAGTTGTAGGTCCCGTTGCTAGGTAACCAATTGGTTCTTAGCCACATAAAATAAGTGTAATCCTTAGGGCCAGCCCTAGGAGAGCTGTTAATCAGCTCAGTGGCCTGGTTAAACTAAGGTATACTTAACTTATAGTCAGTAGATTCCGCGAAAGAACATTTGTCCTATCTTAAGTTCAGTTTCCATTGATGTTAAGATATATAAATTACAGCAACCCGGATGGCCCAACATATATCTGTTATAATAGTAAGATTAAGTAACACCAATTATGATTGAACATTAGTTTTTGTTTATGGGCCTTGGTCCTTGCATCATTACTTGCTCTAGTCCAGTGATTCTTAAACTGGGGGCGCGCCCCCCTAGGGGGGCGCCAGAGGCTTTCAAGGGGGGCCCGCAAGCAGGGTCACCAGATGGTACCTGTTATTTTCTGAATTTTGATGTTAATGGCAAAGTTGCCAAAAACCATTATCATTCGCTCATATATTTTCTAATCGTTATCTCAAAATATGCCAAATATTCAAAATATTAATTTTCATTTCAAATCCTGTTTATGAATTGTCTTTTATTGCTATGATAAGAATTTCCTGCGCGCTATAAGATTTTCCGCGCTGTTCGGCAGCAAAAAATCATTATCAAAGAGCTGAATATCAAGGTAAGAACATTTTTTTCATTATTGTAGAATTAATATATATATATATATATATATATATATATATATATATATATATATATGTATATATTAAAATAATATAAAGATTAACTATATATATATATATATATATATTAAAATAATTAAAGATTAACTATTAAGAGTTGAATTTGGTAATGAAAATATCGACTGGGTAAAATCTCGATTTGGGTAATGATCTTAAATTCAAATTTGGTTGGACTGATGACAGTATCATCATCAGTCTAGCTCAGTTTGTCAAACGAAGCAGTGAGGAATTTCAAGTCCTGTATTGATTGCAGCTATTATCAAGTACTGGTAATTACTGCATTACTTTTAATGTGTTTACTGTAGTCTTGAATTAGAAGCATTTTTTTTTTTACATTCCTGTCAATGATAGTTATTTGTATGAATATTGTTTCTTCCACTGAAATATAATACAGTGCATACTTGTATATATAAAAAAAATTATAGCATCGATGAAACAAAAATCTACCATTCACCCATATACTCATATAAGCAATGAAGTACAATAGTATACAAATTGATAACATATTGTTTATAGCTGGCATGGGTAGGGGGCGTGGGATCTATACATAATGCAGAGGAGGAAAAAAAGTCAAGTATACCTTAGTTTAACCAGACCACTGAGCTGATTAACAGCTCTCCTAGGGCTGGCCCGAAGGATTAGACTTATTTTACGTGGCTAAGAACCAATTGGTTACTTAGTAACGGGACCTACAGCTTATTGTGGAATCCGAACCACATTATAGCGAGAAATGAATTTCTATCACCAGAAACAGATTCCTCTAACTCTTCATCAGCCGTCCGGGGAATTGAACTCCGGCCCATCGAGTGACAGTCCGCAGCTCTACCGACTCACCCAACGAAGAGATATAATGCAGAGGAGGGGCGCGAGGCAAAAAAGTTTAAGAACCACTGCTCTAGTCAGAGATGCGGTACACTTCTTGACCTTTGAGTGAAGTCAAACGATGTACTTGTGAAGATTACGTTAAAGAGATTATATTAGTAACGAGCTTGATGATGCGCGCTACACTGCACTGGAACCTGGCGATGCCCGTCATGTCTTCCCCACCCTCACGATCCCCCAACCTGCCCTGCCCCCACCCGGGCGGACAAACAGGTTTAAAGGAGGAGGGTGGATGTTTCATGTCTCCACTACCCTCCCGTCCCGTACCTATCCCGCCCCCACCCGGGCCGGACAAACGAGATCAACTCGGAATTTATAATTATGGATTATATTCTCTTCTTGCGTGATTCCCATCTTCCCGTTTAGTTACGCATGCCACTGAACTATAACGAATCTCGTAGGTAGAGCTTGGCCACAGTTCTGCTTTTGCTGGCTGACAGTGAGATCATTTTTTTGTGTAAATGCCTGTGACTATCAGCTGAAAGCATCTGTAAATAATAATAATGATATAACAGAGAATAATAATAATAATAATAATAATAATAATAATAATAATAATAATAATATATGTAATAATAATAATAATAATAATATTTCTGAAGGGTCCACAATAATAGTAACTGTTGGCTGGTGCCAAATTTATAAAAGCTGAAAGCTTTTTGTAAATTTCACCAAGCCTTAAACTATTCGCTATGGCTATTGTGGACCCATTAGAATATTTATGAACTTACTCGTGATGAGAACTTTTTTCCCAATAATAATAATAATAATAATAATAATAATAATAATAATAATAATAATAATAATAATTTCGTGGCCTACAACATTGTGCAGTGCCATTTGTAACGGTACAAAATACATATATCATCAATCGCGGGGTGAAGAAGAAACTTGAGACATCTACACTATAACAACAACGACCGTTATATCCCTAATAGCATATGACACCGGCAAAAGATTTAACTAACGCTATTGCAAGATAACACGAGTAAAAACTGAAAAACGATTGCAACCAGGTTTTTACCTGAACTAGGTAGTGATGACCGATCCGGACTTCATTGGTCGTTTTAATCGTAGGATAAAGGTAACCTAAGCATGCCCGGGTATTGTTTGACCCTTCCTGGCTTATGCTCTTAGCTGGGATGACGATGAAGCTGTCTTAACAGAACGCCACCTGTTCGTCATAGGTTTTGCATTACAATGATGAAAGGAAAGGCTTTTGTCTTGGACGTTATCGAAAAGACGAGTTTCGTCCCTCTTTTTATATTATTCTCCTTAACGACGCCTTTTAAAGGCTAAATGTAATGTTAATGAAATGTTAACTGGTACGAAGGCCCTCATCGTTGATTCGTTTAAATCCATCATGTATGCTTTCAGTTGCTGTAAATACTAGATAAAGCTCTTAGTTTCACTGGAGGAAGCAAGTGGATTGCACTCTATACAGGGGAGAGAGAGAGAGAGAGAGAGAGAGAGAGAGAAGATCCAGGTTTGAAGATCAGGAAATGTAGGAAACATCATCTAGACAGGGTAGGTGTGAGATGTTCGTGATGAATTTGATTGAGTTACGTTATCCTCTACTATATCACTATTTCTTATTAAGATGACTGTTTCACTTCCAGTTCCTTTCACTGGTAAAAGAAGTCGTTCACCATTATTTTTGCATATTTCTTTCCCCGAGAATGCTCCCAAACAAACAAGATTCACCTCAACCTGCTGACAAGTCTTCTATACCACTTACCATGTTTGGAAGTAAAGTTTAGAGAGAGAGAGAGAGAGAGAGAGAGAGAGAGAGAGAGAGAGAGAGAGAGAGAGAGACGAATGGCAATGGTATTTGAATATTCATGAAAGAGCTGGACACAGACGGCCACTCCCGTCCCCAAAAATATGGTCAGGCAAGGGGAAAATACAAGTGGGTAAAAAGAAAAGATAAAAATGGCCTGCCGGAGGGAATGCTAATGAAAATGATACAAAGCATAGTTAGGCTGCTGGATTTCATCATTGGCCGTGTGTTTAAATTGTGTCCTACGGATGAATTAAGCCTAGGAATGATTGGGTTTTATCCGATGCTACAAGATTGTTGTTATTGCAACTTAGATCTATATATACTTATATATATATATATATATATATATATATATATATATATATATATATGCACATATGTGTAATGTGTGCCAGTGCCATGTGCCAGCTAGTGTAGCAAGCAGCAGTATGTGTGTATGTGTGCAGTAGCTCAGCTGGCAGCAGCATGTGTGTGGCCAACAACAACCACCATCATGTCAGCTGCAACTCCAACAATGTATGTATGTGCATGTATGTGCAATGTGTATGTGTGTAGTGCCAACTAGCTATGTAACTTAATATATACTTTATAATATATATATATATATATATATATATATATATATATCTTGTTTTCTAGCATAAACTTAATCTATTCATGATCTCTTATTGATATATAACACTATTTTTTTTTTTAAGGTCTTTAGAGTGCATTCATCTTTGGCTCTCAATCGCTTCCGTTAATTCTCGCTTACTTTCTATCCAGAGCAAATTGTGTATGCACCTGGTAATCCTAAGATGTACAGTCCTTAGAGCCGTTCAGATTCAGTTTAGTCTTGTTGGGTACTCTTTGTATTACTCAGTGAATTGGTGAATTATTTACATAGGTAAATATATAATGTCTTAAAATTTTGTGTATTAATTAAACAGAGCTTTTGGATTGAACGCGAATTTTACCAAAAAATTTATATAAGAAAATATGTATATTTCTCATTTGTACACACTTAAATATGTAGTGGTTATCACTCACACATTCGGACACATAGTTAAGGAGTTATTTATTAAGAACTCTCTTTTCAAAATTAGTAAACACACAGAGTTACATTACATTTACCACAAAAAAATGTGTAAATAGCAAATAAATTTTTGGGATTTACTTTAACTCTCAATAAACATCAACATTTCACGTTTTGACAGATGATATTACGTATAGTTTACTTTTACATCATTTCCAGTTCAGTTGTGGTTTCAAAATGATATATATATATCTATCTATCTATCTATATATATATATATATATATATTATATATATATATATATATATATATATATATATTCTAAATAACTTTCATGTTTACCAATAGATGACTCGAATACATATACTGTGTAATTGCCCCGTGGTTCCTCATTTACCAACAAAATTCCATAGAGATTAGACGTAAGAGCTCGAATTTATGAGACAAAGTCTGATTTTGACGGTAGTAAGTAAATTTTGTTATCTTTGTGTTTTTTGCTATAACATCTATACATTCATGAAAGAATATTTTTTTCAGTTCTTGCATAGTTTTCCTTATGGTTTAAAGATTCTATACCATTAAAATTAATAACTCAAGGTTTCTTGGTATGGACTGGTAAGTGTAGGGATGGGGCAAGTTGGCTCAAAAAAGAAAAAAAAAATGGGGCAAGTTTGCACACGTGCCGACTTGCTCCACGTTATTTGATAAAAATAATAAGTCTATTTATTTATATAATTTACGTTTTGTTCCTGGAATTTTGTAAGGATAATGAGATTAGTGTCATATCATTTCCTCCACACTGCTCTCACAAGTTGCAGCCCCTGGATGTTAGTGTTTATAGACCTCTGAAGAAATGTGTTAACAGAGCATGTGATTCGTGATTGACTAGTAATCCAGGATCAACTATGACCATCTATGACATTCCTGGTATAGTTTCCAAAGCTTTACCTCTTGCTGTCACTCATTCTAATGTTTTCAGTGGGTTTAGGAATGCTGGAATTTCACCTTTGAATACAGACTATTTCAAGATTCTGATTTTATGGGTGTGTATGTAACAGATCGATCACAGGGAGATGTCCGAAAAGAGACACAAGGGCTTCAGACCAGTCATCAGCGTGATACAGAGTCTTGTAATATGACAGACAACAATGGAATTAAAAAAGTTCTTGATGGAGAAGTCCACGGTAAATTGATCACCTTGGAGAGCGGAATGAACCCACACCATCTTCTTCTGGAGTAACTGGGAAGACAGTGACTTCACCTGCAGAACTGAGGCCATTGCCTAAGGCAGGTGCCAGAAAGGGAAAATTCACTGAATAGGAGGAAACGTCGTTCTGCTATTCTAACTGACACACCAGTAAAAAAAAAAAAGTGCTTGAAAAGAAATTGAATAAAAAAAAACCAAAGATGAAAAGAAGCCTCTTTTCGCAAGCAAAAAAGAGACACCAATCCCATAGTTTAAGAACTGCTCATGTTGATTCAGAAGAAAGCTCAGTTGAAGACAGCCTGTGTTTGGTGTGCATAGAACTATTTTCTAAAAGTAAGGCAGGAGAAGTGTGGATCCAGTGCAGGGTATGTAACATGCGGGAGCATGAAGACTGCACTGACGAAGATTTATTTTACACTTGCCACAATTGCAACTCAGATGATGATCTGAAGTGATACTAATGCCTTATATTTTGTATTTTAGAAATTCAGAATATATTTTTGTTATTTGATTTAAATGCAATGTAGTAATTTTCTTTTAATTATCAATGTGTCAACTTACCCCATAATGTGTGCCAACTTACCCCGTATACGGGGTAAGTTGGCACAAAAAGTTATTTTTTTCTAAAGCTTACTGTTACCTTATGCTGAGAGCAAACCACAATTTTTTTGCTCTGTATAAAGAGGAATGTTCATTTTTTCAATGATGATAAGAATTTTGTAAATATGTTGATAAAAAAGTTTTTTTTTTGATAAAACTTTTTAATGATGCTAAGAGCAAAAATTTTTTTCAATTTTTTGAGCAAACCACAATTTTTTTGATATGATAAAGAGGAATGTTCATTTTTTCAATGATGATAAGAATTTTGTAAATATGTTTGTTTTCTTCCTGAATTACTTAAACCGCTTAGTCACATTTAGCTAGCCGTAATCATATTGAACCATTTACAATGAAAAGAGTGTGATGTGAGGGAAACCTCTCGGTGAACTAAAACGAATAGAGTGGAGATAAAAACTATCCTACGTTCTGGAAAGCGGAAACATGCTAACTGCTGAGGTCTTTGATGGATTACCTTCCTTCTGCGTAGATTATACTCCAGAGTCAAATCCAGGCACCAGTACCACCTGGCTGTTGAAACTAGTCTCAGACAGGCGATTAAGGTAAAGAAATGAGATTTGATGTAAAGATCTAAGAACAGATATTGATCTGATAAGTTGCTTTCAGCGCTTAGTGCAAGTGACTTTGCTAGAGAATATTGGCCAACCATCTTAAATGTTATCCCAAGACTCATCAAAAGTTTCTTAACTCATAAACAAGCATCCACTTTTTGTAAGATGTTCTCTAATGGCTTTTCTTTGTTAACCAAAAAACTATTTCCCACAGCCTCTCCGCTTCTACCCTGAGAAAAAAAATGAAGGTTTAATAATCTCTGATGATTTTCCTCTCCTGACCTTCTTCATTTAGTTGCAATGACTCAGCGCAGGGGAATGAAAGTGACTCTCGTGAAATGTAACGGTTTTGTTTTCGTAGCTTAGAGTTGATCTTGTAAGTTAAATTAAGGATTAAAACCCTGCACCCGGTAGTATAATGTATTCAAGTCATCCTCGGCCGAAAAACCTTCCTTTGTTATTTTCCATCTCCTCTCATATTCACAAAAGGTTAGTTAGTCTAATTATTCTCTCCGGAATAAAAAGTAAGATGAAGTTACTGCTGCCAAGAAAGAGATTACAATCTGTGCTAATGTTTTTCTTAGACACAAAACCCAACAAAATCAACACGAGGGGGTTTTATCCGAGTTGAAGCTCCAAGTGAATTCGATCCTTAATTGTTGAGTGCATAGTGGAAGAGTTTGCTGGATGCTGAAGGCGAATCCTTCTAATCTGGCTGTAAGCGTCCTGTCATCGTCCGGCAGAGGGGGACGGGCGCCCGCTGAATTTGCGATCCGGCAAACACAAACAAATAATGTGACGTCTGTTGTGGGGGTGACGACTCGAGTAAGAAATCCTTGGCGATGATTTTCGTGTGAATTTTCGTTTTCCCCCGTCAGAGTTGAATTCGAGTCCCCATTCATTCGTTACGTTCATTAATTCGTGCCTTGTGTGTCGCTGATAGGTTTGGCAGCGTGATTGCATTAACAGGATGGCTAAAAAGGGTCAGTCTTAAATACTTCGTTAGCCCCCCCCCCCTACTCTTGATCCTTGTGTAAATATTGTAAGCCTCTAGTTATTTCCCCAAGCTGGCAGGGGAATTTCGCCCGTAGATGAAGGGAGCATATGAGTTGTCTTCTCCTGTCAAACCGTAGATGTTGTGTCATTGCAGTGCAATGCTTGGAATTTGGTATTGGCCGTATTCGTTTTTTTGGAAAGGGGTTTTGGGGCTGGGGGATGATGCCTGGGAGCTCACTTGTATGAAGGAAACGTAGCAGAAGTGGTACTAAGAAAATCGTGAATTCTCCGTTTCATTGTCAGAATTAGAATAATAGTAACTTTGATTTACTGTAGAATTCACGGCTGCCACATGTTTCACCGAAATAGCTTTACATTGCTAATATTGTTTCGGTTAAGGTGATTTATAGAGAAGTGGAAAGGAACCCTAAACAAAATCACGGTCTTTAAAAATCTTCAAAGTTCAAAGAAAAGTATGACTGAGCATGGGCATATAGACGCTCTGTTGTACAGTGAGAAATAAAAAGGACACCTCTATTGCTTTCAGTGATGCTATTTACTCGAGCCTTTGTTTGCGAATGGATCCATGAGACTGACGAGCAATGAAACTCATTACTCACTCAGCAAGATTCTTGAACATTCCTCTCTTAAGTTAAAAAAAAAAAAAAAAAAAACTTGATGGCATGGCGATGTTTCATAAATTCTTTCTGAGGCTGTGCAGTAATGGAACTTCGTTTTTCCTCAGACTATGATTTATCACATTGCTAACGGAGATGTCCATCTTTTGGAGGTTCTTTCGTGTTTAAAGTCCTCCCGGATCGTCGAGGTACGAGTAAATTAATTGTTCTTGTACTAGCGATCATATTTAATCTGGTCTTTTACTTAATTTAATTGGAATGGGAAAAGCCAAGCGGCGCCTGAGGATGCTGGACTTAAAGGTAGACGTAATCTTTTTCCTCTAATCCTTTTCTTTACATTATTATTTTATCGTTGTTCTTTGTAATTTCTGTCTTGTCATACACCCAGTTTTTGTTTTAAAATATAATGTGCTGATATATCGACAAGGGGTTTATACTCTTACAATGCATTCACTTGTA
The DNA here is from genome assembly GCF_040412425.1 of Macrobrachium rosenbergii. Classification (NCBI taxonomy): domain Eukaryota; kingdom Metazoa; phylum Arthropoda; class Malacostraca; order Decapoda; family Palaemonidae; genus Macrobrachium; species Macrobrachium rosenbergii. Next base: position 39,692,657 of record NC_089792.1, on the reverse strand, counting down.
TAATGTTTTGGGATTCCACTACACACACATGTGTGTACACACACACACATATACACACATATATATATATATATATATATATATATATATATATATATATATATATATATATATATATATATATATATATATATATACTATATATATATATATAAATTAAAAAGCCAGTTTCAGTGTTTGATTATTGTGCCAGCAGAATGTGTTTGTGTTTTAGGAAGATGGGGAGAGGGTACTAATACAGTGAGTGGTTGGACGAGGAAATGGGAAGTTTAGTAAAAAAAATAAAAAAAAAAAATTGAGGTTCATTGCAAGACAGAAGGGAGATTGCATTCATGGGCATATAAGGATAGGCAAGGTGATAACGAGGGAGGTAACAGAGAAGAGAAGGCATATAATAAAAAGTGGATACAAGGTGAAGAGGGAGATTAGGAAGTTGTTCTACAAGGAGGTAAATGCAGAGAGAAACGTTAGTGAGCTGTTGGATCCCAAACCAAAAGATGCATGTAGAGACTTACTGTCTGAAAAGAATGCAGTACTGGGTCGATTAAATGAGTGTCTTGAGGATTTGTTGAATGTGGAAGATGCAAGAGAAGCAGAGCTGAATGACGCAAGATTGGAAGAAGCCTGGATAAGTCTGAGAATTTTTGTGAACGTTACTGGTCAGGATGTTCAGGAGGGTAATTGAGAGGCTAGAAAACGGAAGATCCCAGTATTTGGTGCGACTGAGGACAAGGTCCTGTGCTACATGGTAAAAATGTGTGAGTAGCTGTCCAAGGTATATACGATATATTCTAAAGGAATTATTAAGATGGATAATTTTCCCTTTGTATATATAAAGGAAAATATGAGAGAGGAAAATGTCAGGATTTTTTACCATAACTTTGTTGTATATGCCAAGGAAGATGTTTGGAAGGATTTCGATTGAGAAAGTATGATAGACGACAGAAGGTCTGACAGTGGTAGAACAGTGTAGGTTTGGACAAAGACGAGGCTGTGACGTTCAAGATTTGTTATGAAACAGCTATTTTAGAAGGTTAAAAGTTAACGGAATGTGACGTACCGGTACCTAGATAACGATTTTGATGGAATGGATACAGAGGCAATGTGGATGGTGTTGAGATTTGTGGTAGAGAGGGTAAAGTGCCAAGACCAATAAGAAGTTTTTATGATTGAAGTGAAGCATGTATTAGAATTTGTAGGTCGGAGATTAGTATATAGGTGGGAGATTTCTGGTTAGGTGCATAAAACTGGGTTAGAATAAGGGTATGATAGGTCCCCATGGCTTTTTAATATTTAAATAAATGGAGCGATGTGAGAAGTCAAAGAAATTACAGTAGCTGAAGGTACTAACGTGTTAGATAAGATGATGGATTATAAATGGACTGTGGAATGGATAATGATTACAGGCAGTGCAGTATTTATTGGGAATAGTGGTCATGTGGATAAAATAGAGGATGATAGGTTTGTGAAATTATAAAACTCGGCAGTGTTAAGAGGAAGGAGGAAAGGGGTACTCAAACAGGAATGGATGGGTATAGCAAAAGATATATTGAAAAGGAGGGGATTCAATATCTAGGAGGCAAGGGCGTGCGTGCAAGATATAGATGAAAGATAAAGAGTGTGTGTCTATGTAGGCAGGTTTGATTTACTGCTACAGTGAAGGTTTACGAAACTGTCGTGGCTGGGGAGTGTGATGCCCTTGTTTTCATTCACGTTACGGCAGTTTAAGCCAAATCAAAGTCCTTCAAAAGAAGGCATCGTGCTTAGCCCATACAAAAATGGGAAAAAGAACGTTAAAAAGAAGAAGACGAAGAAGAAGTCGGAAGTGTGTGTTATTATCATTGATTATTGTAAAACCAAAAACAAATACATAAATAAAAATGTAAAAAAAAGAAAGACATAAATAAATAAATAAATTAAAACAAATAATTAAAAATAAAATAATAAATAAAAATAAATAAATTAAGAAAAATATCATTATACATTTTTTGAAACCACCCTCTGCTAGGGGAAGGGGCTTAATGTTCAAAAAGAAAGGAAAAAGTATATATTATATATATATACACATGTATGTGTGTGTGTGTGTGTGTGTATTATGTATATATATATATATATATATATATATATATATATATATATTATATATATATATATATGTTTGTGGTTTCTCAGCAGGTCTTTTGGGATGAGGCTTACTGCCCCATGCACTTTTTTTGACTTCAGTATGGGGAATGTGGACCTCTGGAACATGATCCAAATGCAGTACCACCCATTATTGGCGTTTTTCCCTATTAAAAGGGGTGGCGCCAGAATGGGAAAGCTTTCCTGTTCTCAGCTTGTCTATAAGTATGAGATTCTCAGCTCCGCGTCCTTGACTTGACCCCAGCCGACACTGGTACCCGCTCTTAGTTGGTTCGACTGGTGAGCGGCAGGTTGCGATCGAAACATGGGCATGGCAAATGTGATCCTCTATTACAATACTCTGTTACTAAGCTGTGTACATACATATTTAATAGAATTGATTTGACAATCGTTCTTAACTGGAAATTGATACTTTCTGTTCATTTACCAATAAAAATTTTTATTCTAACTTGCTTTTAACATCTCTATTGGTATATTATCCGTTCTCTCTCTCTCTCTCTCTCTCTCTCTCTCTCTCTCTCTCTCTCTCGTTAAACAAATGCTTGTCTCCTGTAGCCAACGAGTCAGTCTTATACAGTAAATCCTCGTTTATCAACCACTTTTCTTTTTAGCATTCTTCAGCCGCGCACTTTCTGCCATCTCTTATCATCTCATCTTTCATCTTTTTGTTTCTGTCATTTCTATTTTCATCCATTCGCTTGTATGGCTTTTTTTCTTTTTATAGGTCTGTGGCCGTTTTGTATTTAATAGTCTTTTTTATTTCACTTCACCGGTTCGCTTTATGTAACTTTTATATTCTCTCTCTCTCTCTCTCTCTCTCTCTCTCTCTCTCTCTCTCTCTCTTCCACAGTGGCTCAATAGATATGAAAATAGACAAGGTGAGAGTAATTGTGAGTTTGACTGATGATTATTTAGAGACATTGCGAAGGTAATGAATGAACCCGACCATTAGTGAAGAGGGAATTGAAAATTGATGGGAAAATCCTTGAATTATTTTTGGTCCTAGAATGCACAAATACCTCCTTTCATTATTTTCTCGTTATTCAAGTTCTCTCTCATTCTCATTATATATATATATATATATATATATATTATATATATATATATATATATATATATATATATATATATATATATATATATATATATATATATTATATATATATATATATATATATATATTCTATCTCTCATTCTATATATATATATATATATATATATATATATATATATATATATATATATATATATATATATATATAGTGTGTGTGTGGGGGCGTATATGTAAAATGTGTCTCCCCTGCAGACTGGTAGTTACCAACTCTGCCTCATCAACAAGATCTCAGCGTTCGATCCCGGTTGGGGGTGCAGCAATGACCATTTACTGACCAATCCAGTGCGCCCTTGTTAGTCGACTGTTGTGGTTTGCAGCAGGTTTGGGCAAGGGTATGGGCCAACAACTTGACTTTGGGAGACTTTATTTATTATAGAGAAGGTGTAAAGTTTATATAAGAACACACAAGCAACACACACACATATATATATGTATGTATGTATGTATGTATATATATATATATATTATATACACACATATTTGTGTGTGTATGTATCAATGTGAATGTGAATCTTTATTTGATGCTTTAGATGTTTATTAGAGTTTGTCAGTTGTTATATCATAATTCCGCTACCCATTAACGTAACGAAAGTGACTTGATTTTTTTTTGTTTTTTTGTTTTTTTACAATCTTCCTCGACTTCGATATCTCGCGTACATGCTTTGTATTGGATGACACGAGGTCGTTGTTGTGGACTTTCTTCTTAATTGCTGTCTTGGCTTCAGCATTTATCATGAGAGAGGTTGATGGAGTCTGACATTGCAATATTCATATATTTTTGCTTGTTTTCAAAGAAGGATTTGACCTTCGAGGAACTTGGCAAGTTTATTGTTCATGTCGGGAGCAGCGTAGGATGATTAACTTTATGACTTTCAGGGAATAAAGTGTGGGGTCTGCCTTGTCTGTACCTTACAAGAATTTAATGGATTAGCATTAACATTGCGGGGATTATGCGCTCTGCGATTATGACTTCAAGATCCATTTATGGACTGTTGACCTTTTTGTCAGACCTTGACTCTGATGCTTACTTGTAACCTTGATGTAGCGAATGATTTATAGATTTTTTTAGTGTTATCTGGCGTCACAAGCAGTGAGATCATCGGTGCTGGACTCATTATAGCAATTAGCTCACTTTTCCTGTTGACCACAACAAATTCAGTGAAAACAAGATGGCTCTCTTAAAATTCATAAGTATAAATTCCCCTTTGTATATGGTCTCAACGACTCTAAGCCGGTAACATTTGGGAAAAGTGGTGAAATTACCATTGCATGATTTTAGCTTTTCAGTTGCAGTTTTCTTGTTGTGTAATCTGTGAAGTACATGTTTAGTAGCCTTTATTTCACTTGTTGCAATTTTGCAAGGAAACGCATTTCATTCTGTACTCGACGTTTTTAGTTTTCTGTAAAAGAAAACTATTGAGTTGGCTTTTTTGTCTGTCGGTCCGCCCTCAGATCTTAAAAACTTCTGAGGCTAGAGGGCTGCAAATTGGTATCTTGATAATCCACCCTCCAATCATGAAACTTACAAGATTACACCCCTCTAGCCTCGGTAGTTTTTATTTTATTTAAGGTTAAAGTTAGCCATGGTCGTGCGTCTGGCACTGCTATAGTGCCAACAACACATGCCACCACCTGGCTGTGGCTGAAAGTTTCATGGGCCGCGGCTGAGAGTTTCATGGGCCGTTGCTTAGAGTTTCATATTTTACTTGCTGACTCTAGCAGCGATTCACAACAACACTTAGCATTCGTTCAGCCTTTTGTTTAAGTGCAATAATGTATCGTTGCCAATGATCTCTCTCTTTTTATTATTTTTCTCGCTGACAATTCTTGAAATGCTGTTTAAATGAAAATGTCATTGCAGAGATAAGGGCAGTGATAAGATCCGTGTTGTCTAGCGATGTCAGCTCTTATCATGAATTGATTTTTTTTTTTTTTTTTTTTTTCCCACATCTTTGCTAATGAACGCTAAACGTGATGTGTTTTATTAGGTACCATTATAAGTGTGACTGAGAAAACATCTCCTTGGAAAGAGACATCAGGACCAAGTAGATGGAGCTATTGTTATGGTTAAGAATTACGATTTACATAATGACAATAACAATACTAATACGAGGCTGTACAAAATGCAGTGTTTGTGAAAATGAAAATGTTTCGGAATGGAAAATAACACTTGGTAAAAGAGAGCCATCCATCAATTGTAATCCAGAAAAAAATATAAAAAACAATACCCATGGCAGATGCTGTTTATATATATATATATATATATATATATATATATATATATATATATATATATATATATATATATATATATATATATATATATTTATATATATATATATATATATGTATATATATATATATATATATATATATATATATATATATATATATGTGTGTATATATATGTATATATGTGTGTCTGCAGATAGATAAATAGATGTGTATTTATGTATATATGTATGTATGTATGTATATTATATATATATTTATATATATATATATATATATATACATATATATATATATATAAACAGCATCTGGATGGGAAAGTGTCTTAAAAAAAAGGTTGAGGGAAGAAAACAGTCTTCAATGAGATTAGTGTTGCTATTTTCAATAATGTAATTTTTTAACGTCACTGGAAGAAGATCTCGTGATGAAACAGAGCAACCCTAATTGTAAATGAGAAAGAGAGAGAGAGAGAGAGAGAGAGAGAGAGAGAGAGAGAGAGAGAGAGAGAGAGAGAGAGAGAGAGGACACTCCTTGCTTCCAGAGGTCACTGAGGGTGAAGGGACTGGGCCTTTCTAGAGTGGCACGGCCTTATGCCCGTCTCCCAGGGGGATCCGATGACGGCAAAACACGGCTACCTCATGACATCACGACGTCACCCTTAAGTCGCCCTTAAAAGGGTTGCTTAAATAATGGCTGTCTGATCTCAGCCTCCTTAAAATGTCGTGTTGGAAGACAGAGAAAATGTCTGTGGGGCTGAAAGTGCCGCGGCCTAGAATTGTTTAGATGTTATCAAGAGGTCTGATGGCATTACCCAACTAATAGCGATAACAGCAATACAGTTTATTTCAGCGCATGTTACCTGTGGGAATAGATGTCTGATGCAAGAGACAGTTCAAAATAAGATTTGCAAGATGAGAAATAATGAAACACCTATAGGACGGTAATTGCAACAATATTGCAGGAAAGTCGATGTTATGAAGTTAGAATAATTTATGGTAGGGATGGAGTGATATAACCTTATGAATACTAATCACAACGAGAAAACCCAAAAAAATTTCACATAATAATATAATAATAATAATAATAATAATAATAATAATAATAATATAAAAACTAAGATAATAATAATAATAAAAATATAATTATTAAAATTATTATTATTATTATTATTATTATTATTATTAGAAATATTAACTAAGATGATAATTAATATATTGTTAGTTTAACCAGTTTTTATTACTGTTAATATTTATTAGAAATAGTAACATCCTTAGTTTAACCAGACCACTGAGCTGGCCCAAAAGGATTAGACTTATTTACGTGACTAATAACCAATTGGTTACCTAGCAACGGGACCTGCATCTTATTGTGGAATCCGAACCACAAAATTATACCGAGAAATTAATTTCTATCACCAGAAATAAATTCCTCTCAATTCTTCATCGGCCGGTCGGAGACTCGAACGCGGGCCAGCAGCAGAGAAATAGTAGCGGTAATTATCTTACAGTACCACAATGCTTTTAGTTAGTTTGGAACATGAAGACACCGTCGTGTAACCTTCCAGAACAGGCCCTTGTTTTTACTGTGAAAAACAGTATTCAGTTTTATCAAGTGCTGTGATTGATATTCAAGGCTTTCTCAGTTTTATAGTTTTATTCAGTATATTAATTTTTTGTAGTTGTTGCTTTGCTTATTGTTTCTCCTCCGAAGTTACTTAGAATCTTTTAAAGGTAAAATCGGTGACAATTTCTGTTGATGTATCTCATCATAAGTGAAGCTGGTACAGTTTCTTTTTCTCATCCTGTTGACATATTTTCCATTGGCTTTATTGTACCTCCATTCTGTAAGTGTGTATGGTGATGAGGTGAAGGAAAGAACTTTGTTAACATTATTATGTGACGACAATCATAACAGTATGAAATCACACTGAAATAAAAATGAATTTAGTAATGAATAAAAAGCGAATTATGAACACTGTCTTGATCCCGTTCAAACTGCACTGATTTTCTCTCTCATATCTCTTCTCCCATTCCGTCCCAGCTGCTTTCATCATTCGACTAACATTTACGGCGCCTAATTTGATTCAACAGAAACGTAAAGGATCTTTAAAAAAACGTTCGGATACTACTTTCCTCGTCCATTTCTGGTGTATGGACCGGTCTACCCGCTTGCAAAACGGTCTCCTCATCGCTTGCTCTACGAGGCACAGAGAGAGAGAGAGAGAGAGAGAGAGAGAGAGAGAGAGAGAGAGAGAGAGAGAGAGAGGTATCGCATGACGGTAAAACACTGTGGAGCCATGTGCCCGATCCTCTGGCATCACCTTAACCCTTTTGACCTCTGAGTGGCTCCCAGCTGGCACTGTTGACTGCTTCAGACAATACTACAAACCCGGCGATTATCCCATGGGATAAACAGCCTAATCTCCCTTGCCTTTGGGGGCTAATGTGCTCTGACAACGGAAGGGTGACACTGAAAAGAACAGAAGAAAGAGAAATTTCCCTTCTGAAATCAGGACGTGGTAGTGAGGTGCCGTCCCTTCTCGACCCTGATTTACGGCTGTTTTAGGATTTAAAACCGGGTTAAGTCGTGGACGTTGATGATAATATGTGGTTGGCTCATGACCACCCTTACGGTAGAAAAGGTCTCGGCTTCATTGCTGCGTTATTGTTGATGCTATTGTCTTGGGCGCAATAAGAATTTCTGTTGGGGTTGGCGGAGGGCGAGAAATGTATCCACGCGCACACACACACACACACAGTTATTATAATTGTTTATTATAATAACACGTGACTAACACTTTGTCACTGATTTTGAATCAAAGTAAACTACTGTTGGTTTTTGTGTGTGATTGTAGATTATAAAGCATGATACATTTTTTTTCTTGGCCCAGGCTTATGGATTGTTCAACAAGCACCGCACACCCCACCCCCTTCCTAACCACCTTTTTTTTTACTATTTTCGTGTTTATCGTTCATATTTAAGCTGATGAATTCCCGCCTACCCTGACCAAGAAGAAGAAGAAGAATGAAATGTGGTGGGGAAACGTTTCCTGCTTTTCTAATCCTGGGATAAACGGCTCGGGTAATCTCCAAGATTTAAATGGTTCGAGTAAAAGCTATTGGCCCCATTATGATAAGCCTTTATTCCTGAGTGTTTCACCAGATGACACTTTGTGCATAGGGGAATAAGTCTTTTACTTTCCTGAGATTTCGACGGCCAGAAACATGCATCAGTTTTTTTTTTTTAGATGCGCAGAGCTGCATCGCCCTCGGGCAATGTCTGTTTACTGGCTCAGTATCGTTTAATAGCAGATGGGCCTGATGTTGCTGTCGTTTACGGCTTTATGGCTGCTTCGTATTTATAACCCCTCTTTCATATATTCTAATTCATAAATAATATGTATGTTATTGTAAGATTGCTATCGGTTACCCTGTGTACCCTTGATGACCTCGAAAGTAAATTAATCTACTGTGGTGTGCACAAATCCTTCCGCCTGGCCCGGGGATCGAACGTCGGTTCTCTCTCTGATGAGGCAAGTCATCTGGCTCCGTCTGTTCCTGCTGAGTCACGCATCTACCTTCTTCTTCTTCTTCTTCTTCTTCTTCATCAGGTCTTTTCCTGGATAAGTTAAATTAAGTATACCTTAGTTTAACCAGAGCACTGAGCTGATTAACAGCTCTCCTAGGGCTGGCCCGAAGGACTAGACTTATTTTACGTGGCTAAGAACCAATTGGTTACCTAGCACGGGAGCTACAGCTTATTGTGGAATCTGGACCACATTATATCGAGAAATGAATTTCTGTCACCAGAAATTAATTCCTCTAATTTTTCACTGGCTGGCCGGAGACTCGAACTCGGGCCTAGCAGAGTACTAGCCGACAACTCTACCGACTCACCCAACGAGGAACTTCTTGGTTAAGGATTGTCTATCTCGTTGTCCCTTCTGTTAGTGATAAAAATATAAATGTCGAAGTGTAAAACTGAAATACTAACAACAGCAAGTGGAACTGCTGCATTCATGACAATTATTAATGTACCAGCAATGAAAAATGATGTAAAGACGCATACGGAATGCTTTCAAAGCTCAGTAGCCTGAAATATCAAGATTTCTGATAGACATGGGCTGTGGGTTGCTGTATACGTTTCCATCCGTAATCAGAAGGGTCACGAGATTAAATTCAGGAGTTTCAATTTTTTTATTGTGTTTCTTTAGGGTAACTGATTGCTGTGTGCGTGTGTGTGTGTGTTGGAGTTAAGAAAACTGACATCGTTATCTCACGTTTTTCAAACTGTGGTGCTGCAAGATGTCTAATAGTCCTAAGGTTTCAATTAGAGCTCAGAAATGATATCGTTCCATATGGCTGTTATTTTAATGTATCCTTCTTAGTTTTTTTTTTTTTTTATTTCTTAAGTCTTTACCTTGATTATTTAAGCTTAAGCGTACACTGTAAAAGCGTGAGAGAGAATATTTTCTAAGGTAAGTGTTGCCTCTGTATGTATATGTAGAAAACTAGAGATTATTGTATTACATCAGTGAAACAAAAATCTAAATTTAGTTCGATATTCTTAACAGATGACAGAAGAAAAAATAACAAATAATATACAGTATATATATATATATATTTTTTTTTTCTATTTATTTATTTATTTATTTATTTATTTATTTATTTATTTATTTATTTATTTATTTATTTATTTATTTATTTATTTAATTACCCAATGAGAGAAACGCTTGTAATTAGGAAAGATGATCAATTATTTGTGGTTTGTTGACTACAGCTGTGGAGGTAGTAAATTATATTTTATATTTTCCCTTTAATTCAAGTGTTGTATATCACATTTTAAACAGATCACGAGAAAGAGAGAGAGAGAGAGAGAGAGAGAGAGAGAGAGAGAGAAATTGCAACTGCCTCCCTCATCCATCCAGCCTCGCCCCCTTGCAGAGTTGCATATGATTAATTTACATATCACAGAGTTCCCATTAGTGCCCAGATCGAGCAAGTTAGTCGCAAACAAGTCGCACAAGTCAACCTGACAAACAGTCCTAACAAGTGCTTCGAAGCAGAGGAGGTGGGAGGGCGCATGTGATGATGTCGGCCACAAAGGTTTGGAGGGGCGTGGGTAGGGGGAGCGGGTGCCCCTGTTTTAAGGGTGGGAGGCGGAGGAAAGGCTTTTAATTGTATATTATTCTAACACCATGTTTGGTGTAGGATGTAATCGGAGGGGTCCTGGGGATCTCTTGAAATCCTACACCTCCGAGGCGAAAGAGAGAAATCTTCGTCCCTTTAAACGTGGCGTCTAGAGACCAGGAATGTTTATCGTACCTCGGTAGGTTAGAGAGAGAGAGAGAGAGAGAGAGAGAGAGAGAGAGAGAGAGAGCCCTTCTTGCCTTGAAAGTTCTTTGTCTTTTCCATGATCTCGTAGTCTTCGAATCTAGGTTTAACTTATTGAAGTTCACTGATACATGCATTTCAGTATGTTCAGCCCAAGATATTCATACAAACAGACTTCTACACGAGTCAAAATGTGAGATTGCTAATACACAGGCCACAACTGACCGTGAACAATAGCGTCAACGAAGTGAAACAAGAGAAAGAAGGACAGAAAATGAACTAGCTTGTCCTTAATCCCCGAAGAATAAACTTATCTTGTAGTCCAAGATCTAGCCAACCTCCTCCGTCCAAGGAAAAAAAAATTAAGGATTCATTAATGGATTAAATCTTAAGACCCTCCAGATGGCGGGGCGGAGGGGGTTGGAGACAAATGGTTTGGTGGGTGACTGAAGAGCACACAGGATAATTTTAAGCCCCTACAACCTTTTTACCACCTGTTGGAGTTGTCCTGCTCGATGCTACGAATTTTCTTCGGCCACGAAGTCTTTTCCGTGAAATCGATTTTCATCGACCTCCGAATTATATCAGTATATGTGTACATATGTATATATATATATATATATATATATATATATATATATATATATATATATATATATATATATATATATATATATATACGAGTATATATATATATATATATATATATATATATATATATGTATGTATGTATGTACTTATTTATATATTTGAATAGCCATAGTGACCGCTTAACGTTTCCATCAATAGAGTGTTTAATCCACTACAAACACATCGCCAGTCACATCTATTTTCGCTGTTCTTGGACATAAAGCTACTTCCTTTCAATTCCTCTTTCACGCAGTCTGTCCCACACTTTCTAGCTCTTCCTCGCCAGATTCCTCATTGCAATTCAAATTAAACACTGTTATCCCACTTGCTTGCCACGTGAGCAAAAAAAGCATATATATATATATATATATATATATATATATATATATATATATATATATATATATATATATATATATATATATATATATATATATATATATATATATATATATATATATATATATATATATATATATATATATATATATATATACATATATATATATATATATATACATATATATATATATATATATATATATATATATATATATATTATATATATATATATATATATATATATATATATATATATATATATATATATATATATATATATATATATATATATATATATATATATATGGTGTTTTCACAGTGTTTACACGTTAATATGAAAGCATTGTTCCCATAAAAGTTTACAAGTCATAAATGATTTCTATAATTATTACTCCCAATTAAGTAGGCAGGATTTTGAAAGTTCGTTGGTTGTTTTGATTTAAGGCAAAAGAATTTGTCTTTTTTTCCGATAATCTCGACGTTAGGATTGTTTCCAAACTTAAACCTGACTTTTCAGTGAAGCTGGTTACTGAATTTCTCTCTCTCTCTCTCTCTCTCTCTCTCTCTCTCTCTCTCTCTCTCTCTCTCTCTCTCTCTCTCTTAAACATTTCACCCTTGCTAATCTCACTTGTGCATGGCGGTTTCTGTCAGAGGTCAGGGGAAATCCCCTAAGCTAGGTCACATGTTCCCGTCACAGGTCATCTGGACAATATGCTTGGGACTGGGACGCATAAACAACTAGTTACAAAGGGGGGGGAAAAGTTGAAAAATAAAAGGTGCTGAAACTGTAAAGGTGAGTATGGAGTAAGAGAGAGAGAAGGATGGACTAGTAGATGCACAGAATAATAGATGAACATTCAGACACACCGACAGAGAAGAGTCTGTTGCAGAGATAAAAATATTTTGAATATTCAGTCACGGAAAGTGATGCTTCACAAAGACCAGAGAAGAAAGGGCCTCGAAATAATAATGAAAACAATGGAGAAGCAAATCCACAGTTATGTATGTGTACATATATTTAAAGATAAATCAATATAGATATTTATATATCTATATATATCTACAGTATATCTATATCTATATATATCTATTTCTATATATATATATCTATATTGATTTATCTTTAAATATATGTACATATAGATAACTGTGGATTTGCTTCTCCATTGTAAGACTCATGCTACCAGAGTATTTTTAATGAAAAACAGAAATATGGATTAAAAGAAATGAAAATAATTATTATGAGGGAGATATATGCCAGGTAGGGAGGAGTACTTATAAGGCGGACGGGTCTGACGGTTGCAGGAAGTGGAAGCGAAGAGAAAGAAAAGGAAAGCAAGCAAGCAAGCAAGAGACAAAGGTGTTGTGGAATCTGTCTGTGCAAATACGGAGAGGGGGAACGACCAGTCCCAGCTGCGGCTATAGTCCCAGAAGATGGAAAATGAAAGTGCTGTCTGAGGAATAACGGAAAGCGGGGGAAGAAATAAAGGGGAAAAAGAAATCGAAGGGAAATTTAAGAATATACCTGCATGTGAAATTCCCTCTCCATCCGCCGTGACTGGGTTCAAAGCAGAAAAGCCTCTCTGTCTGTCTGTTGCGGTCTCTATGATTTATCAGGAAATTCAATAACGACCCTCCGTTGGTGTCCATGGAAGAAGAAGAAGGGCCATTGCCCACTGCTTGGATTTTCTGATAAATGGCTGCTGTCAGTTTTATGTTTTAAGTAGGTCATCCTTGCATGCAATCGAACAATAATTCCCTCGTCCATCAGAAAAACTCGTGGACTATCTATACGATACAATATTACACAGTTATTGAAAATATGTTTTGCATTTCTTTTTGCAAGTGATGGTTCCATGCCTCTCGTCTCTATCCTCATTTTAGTTTATGATTGGCAATGTGGAATAGTAACTTAGCTAGCCTTACATGAAAAAAATCAAGATTTATTTGCTTCCTCATGACAGGTCTTGTTACATCTTTAAAAAAATCATTAATAACGTGAATATATATATATATATATATATATATATATATATATATATATATATATATATATATATGTGTGTTGTGTGTGTGTGTGTGTGTGTGTCCTCTAACAGCTAGGTTGCATAAAATATTTAGCAATCTCAATCCGTAATTGCATCGTTCATACATACACACACATAATATATTTGTACACACACACACACACTTATATATATATATATATATATATATATATATATATATATATATATATATATATATATATATATATATATATATACACACACACACACACACACACATATTTATATATGAACGATGAAACGATGCATTACGAGAGAGATAGACTAAATATTTGATGTAACCTGTTAGGGACAGCGACTTCCAACAGGTCTTTGACTTATCCCAGTGTTCGCTATCACCCAATACTGATAGTAAACATTTCTGGTTCTTGTCAGCACGGAACTGGCGTTTTGTTTGGGACATAGCTTTGTCTGCTGTATATTCGATATGCAAGAACCCCCACCAACAACAGGCGCCAGACCTTTGAACCTGTCAGTGTTGGGTGTAAGTACCCGTGCGTTCGTTTTGGGTCACCTTCGTTTTTGTGTTTCAGAGTTATCTTACATCGTGCAGTCAGGTTTAAGTTTACCTATCTTTTGTTCATTTTCAATTATCATTGTTTCAAGTTCGTAATATTTTCTAATATTAATCCTGTTCTTACCACTTGACAGCGTCATCTTTTTTTAGCTCATCTTTTTTTTAGTTTTCTGAAAGTGATTGATGTTTTTTTTTTTTTATTTATATAAAGTAACGAATGAAATGTCTAAGTTTCACAATTTCTTTTATTTATTTATCGTAACGAGTGAATATCTAAATTTCTCATTAGTATCTATCTTACCTTGACTGTCTTTTGATGAACTATCATTGATTTCAGAATTACAGAGTAGTGTGTCATATATTTACATTAACGAATATTTTGGCTATTAACACTACGCTATTGTGCACCTTTCTGGTTTTCGTTAATAGACTGTCATACGATTTTTTTTATCCTCATAAAGCTGAAGTATTTTACAAAGATAAGTGATTTGTACTTCAGTCTGGCCCAGAACTTTATTGAAATTTGTTGTGTCGATGAATGTCTGAAAGAATACCGTCAAAGATTCGGTTATGGACGGGTCGGTATCGGTCTCGGCTAGCACTCCTGCTGGGCCTGAGTTCGAGTCTCCTACCGGCCAATGAAGTATTAGAGGAATTTATTTCTGGTGATAGAAATTCATTTCTCGGTGTAATGGTTCGGATTCCACAATAAGCTGTAGGTCCCGTTGCTAGGTAACCAATTGGTTCTTAGCCAAGTAAAATAAGTCTAATCCTTCGGGCCAGCCTTAGAAGAGCTGTTAATCAGCTCAGTGGTCTGGTTAAACTAAGATTTACTTAACTTGTGGTTTATCACTTTGATACCGAAGGGTAAAATTACTCATACAGGGACTTTTATTAGAACTTATCATTAGGAATGTGCAGATTTTTAAGGTTTTTGTGTGGGTGGTGAGATAAAAAATGACTCATTGAATAACTGTCTAAATAATTTGATTAAGATGTATATGGTATTGCCGGATAATCGGTTTCTGTTACTCAAACCGTACAGCAGAATAATTATTTCACAGATGCGCCTTTCAAAGGCTTACCATCCTGCATCTGATTAGCAGTGAAATATTATTAGGGTATTTTTTGGCTAGTCTAGGTAACCCTGTAATGATCACAAAGAAAACTGTTTCCTCCATTTATTCAGTGGTCTTTGGTTGGGAGATGCTACTTACAGTTTTCGAGACCACTTTCCCAGTTAAAGCTAATCCAGCCATAGATAAAAATCTGTAGATTTACACAGTGTATAGATTAGAAAGACTATATGTGATTCCAAAATCTTCCTAAATATTCCTTTTCATTCTCATGTGAACAGATTTAGTATACCTTAGTTTACCCAGACCACTGAGCTGCTGATTAACAGCTCTCCTAGGGCTGGGCCCGGAAGGATTAGAGACTTATTTTACGTGGCTAGAACCAATTGGTTGCCCAGCAACGGGACCTACGGCTTGTGTAGGAGAGTGTGAAAACGTCACTGAGTTCAACTTCATTGAAGGTTATTTTGTATGATGCATTAAATGCTCTGGATTAAACCCTGCTGAGGTAGATGATTTTTAATCCTTAGAAAAGGTGCCTCATTTTACTCCTTGAATGAGTTC